>NC_058044.1:14839705-15139705 GCF_020085105.1 Siniperca chuatsi
AGACATCTTACATTAGCAACCTGCTATTTAAAGGTGGGGTATGCGAATCAAATCCAATACACGTCTTTTTGTCAAATTCAGCAAATATCTCCACACAGTACGCTAGCTGTCCTCTCTGTGTGTATGTGCTAGAAAAAATATGGTGTTTGTACACAGCCCTGGCTCTGTATTTGGGAAACAAACAAAGTGGCTCGGACCACACAACACTATTCCAGCCATGATTTGTGTGTCAGGTAACGTTAAATGACTTGCTCACGGACATTAAGCTTACATTCTAGTTTGCCAAGATATGCTGTTGTTGTGATGTTAGCTATAGTAGCAGGAGAGTTGTGAGTATCGCTGTCTGGAGCTGGTGTGCCGGCTCTGGGAAACGTCTCGTCCTCTCTGGCTGTTAGCGTCGCAGGAGCAACTGTAGGGACAGTTTGCTAACCACCAACCTAGCTAACGTTAGTTACACTACTTGCTGTGTCATTGTTCGCTCTATACCATGGTATTTGTCATGGTATTGGATTTCTCCAGAATCGCATAGCCCAGCTTTAAGTAGTAGTTGAGAATAACTTAGAAAGAAATGATGCTCATGACAGCCTCTCTTTTTGAAGACTAGTTCGGCAGCTTTCCTTTATAATATTAAAGGTTTCCCGGCAGAGCATGATGCATAGAGTTAAAATAAGCAGGAGTGATGTAAATGCTGCGGGCAGAGGAATATGCCACTGTTGAGAAAACAGCAGCACTGAAAAATATCAGCGTGCCATTGCAATGCAATAAACAGAGTTTACTGATGTATGACAGTGTAACTTCTCAAACACCAGGGTTTAAACTATTCTTGACACATTATGTAACCAAAACAATAATAGAAAGCAGTGTGTCAAGAAACTGGTAATAAGTGCTAAGTCATAGTAGGTGTGTTAACTTAAAGTGGAAATGTTTGATAGTTGAAACAAACTACTACTACCTGCTTTAATTAACAGTGCAGTATGGTTGAAAATCACATACAGCAACAATTACCATATTTAACAAATAATGCTTCTTGTCATTGATTAACAATTTAATGTCATTTTAGGCATTAAAAGAACTCAAAATAAAATAGTGAGCTAAAATGAGTCGATTAATCGATTAGTTGACGGCAGAAAATTAATCGTTACTTTGATAATTCTTTTTTTTTGGGCAAAAATGGCAAACGCATTCTGGTTCTAGCTAGTATTTGCTGCTTTGGTCAGTTTCTCATCATTGTACACTAAATATTTTTGGGTTTTAGACTGTTGGTCGAACAAAATAATCAATGTGTTGACGTCACCTAGGACTCGTAAAAATTTGTGATCAACATTTTTCTGCCTAATAAAATACATGCTGATAATGATGCTTTATAATGGTGGTGGTCTAGCATATCTGTAAAGAGACTGAATGTATTCTATGGAGTACGTAAAGGAGACATGACTATCTCATTTGAATATATAAATGCTGCCATCATTACAACAGATAGCAACACAAATGTATCACACGCTGACACACTATGTTGTGCATGGTCATTGGTATGAGATATCAGCCTATAACCATTTCTTACGGTTTACAGACTCCAAGGTCTAATACGTATACGCCCCAGTTTGTGCCTCTCTCACATGGCTGCTGCCACCAGCAGCCACATAAGCCACGAGGCCATGCGTCCTATGTTGTACATGAAAGAGAATTTGCTGTATTCAGAGCGTAAAAAGATATTTAGGGCCTACGAACAGTAATGTTAACCGCGATAAACAGCATGACTATGGCTATGTACTGAGACTCCCCCACAGAAACACAAACCGGTGAGACTCTTGTAATAAAGCCGCTAGCCCAACTACAACACAGGTACCCATACAGTAACTCTCTCAAGGTGCTTTTAGTGACTGTCAAAGCTCCGCCAGACTCCTTGTCTTTCCAGCGGTGAAACAGGAGTCTGACAGTAGCTTCTCATGGCTGGTTAGCTCTGACTAACAGCTCTACATCACTGTCCATGCTATTGAGCGGTGGTCAGTCAGTCTTCACAGTGTCCCCGATCCTCTGCGTCACACACTACATAGCCACAAGACCATGTGTCCTACCAATCGTTACTCCCTAACTCCTCCCTCAAGTTACTCAAGCTCAGTTAAACAAACAACATTTCAAGTTACAGCAATCGAAAACAGTTTCATTCCAAATATGAGGTCAAGCAGGGTCCTGCCTCGAGTGCAATGTGTCTGCCAGACACCCCTATTTTACTACTGTTTACTACTGAAATAGGGGTAAACAAGCTATGTGGCGAAGTGTTCAGATCTGTCCTTTATACAAATTCCTACACCACAGAGTGAGCCGTCTACTGAGGCAGGGTAAAATCTCTCTCTCAGATCAGTTTTTGGTGAAGAGCATGAGTCACATTTCAGTTGTTGTAATTTTTGAGATGTCCTGCCATCTGCTGTGTACAACTGTGTGTGCGTGTGTGTGTGTATGTCTGTCACTGGCGCATGAGTAGAGCAAAATGAGACAAAGAGAGAAAAGAAAATGATTTATTCACTGTATGAGAAAAGAAAATACAAATAAAGACAAAGCGAGTTCAAAAAGTTTTTTAAAAAGCAACTGCAGAGACAATTTATTGTTTTTGCATCATATTTTAACTATAAAATCATATATTATTGTTATGAGCACTTCCATTTGTTTGCACGTGTGTGTGTGTGTTTTGTGAAAGAGTTTTGTGTTTTTGCATGTACATGTACTGTATACTGTGTCTTCATAAATGTATGTATATCCGTACTGAAAAAGTGTACAGTTGAAGCAAGCATTGTTTACTGTCATGTTCTCATCTACATTACCTAAATAAATCTAACGACTGTTTCCTTCTGCCCCAGGACAGGCTTTTGGGGAAAGATGGTGATGTTTCAGAAGGTTTAGAATAACACAATGCACAAGGAGGAAAATGGGCCATCTGCTAGAGTTGTTAGGATTTATTCTAGAGAAGAAAGCACTGCAAAAGCATTTGCATGAACATTTTACTTCTCTCAGCTAGGCACTGATATATCGACAAAAAGTGCAGCATTGTAGAGCATGCCGTATTTTTTATTTACTGTTTTCAGCAGTTATTTCTTTTATTACTTTATTAAGATTAATAGTGTGCATGATTTTATTATGACACAGTATGTGCTTGATTGCTGTAAGTGCTATTCCATGACTACAATTCTCAGTTCTCTTTGGAGACTTGAATTGAGAAGTGTGATCCTGACCGCAAGATGCTGGGCGACTTGAGTTTGATAGGTAACAGGTCTGCAGTGGTGCACCCTGCTTCAATACACCTCCCAGTCCAACAATAGCTCTTTCTGGCTGGCTGAACTCATGGAGTCTGTATATTACCAAGCTAACGACACACTATCAGTGTTCACAATGGATGCATTACAACCTTAATGCAGTGTAGACTCATTTCATACTGTAAGAGTTACTGTGACAAAGTACATCATTGCATTATCTTGAATCAGATCTAATACAACACCACTGCTACCTGCTACTGTAAAGTTTCATGACCGATTCACTGAAAACTAGAACTTAAATGAACATTTCACAGGTTGAGATACTGCTAGTTTCACCAACTGCTGCTGTTTCACCGATTCGTTTCAGTGCTGGAAAGCAGCGTTCTCTCTGCTCACTTCATCACGAGCCTGCAGATACTGTGCCTGCTGAGTTTGGCAAGGAAGGCTCGCCAAATTGTAGCTTTGTTGTTAATCAGGTTTCTTGTTTTGTGTGTTAGTGTAAATAATACTTCTGTTGTCTCTGTTCATTAATCATTTCTGCCTACTCGAGATATAAAGTGTCGGTACGCTCTACGGTAAAGGAATAAATCATGAAAAGTACAGTGGAATCAATGCCATATTAAACACTAAAAAGTAACACTCCATAATTTGCAAGTCACAAAACAGAAGTATCATTGTGTAGGACTGCCTTACTTCCTCAATACTTGCAAAAACTGTTATGTCATGTAGTTTACTAGCTGCACAACACTTCATTGGGACAAACTCTGTACATACAATTTAACAAAAGATTAGGAGAGTCTGGAATGATGATAAAACTATACAACTAAAATATGCATATAAATAAAAACATCTTGATAAAGGCCATGCTATTATTGCTCATGTGAATTCTTGCTTGGAAACACTTTCTAATGGATTAACCACACAGATGGGCAGCCCAGATGCTCAGTGGTTAGCACTGCGGGCTCATTTAGAGTGTCCATATCCTGCCCTTATTCAAGTGGTTTACTCAAAGTCAGCCCCAGCCCCAGCCCCACCCACAATCCATTTGCTATGGGTTAGGTTGATTCTGAATCGGCTCTCTTAATAGTTGTGAATATGTGAGTCTGTTAGTTAGCTCTGCAACAAACTGTGTAGTCCGGCATGTTTACCTTCAATTTGTCCAATGATGGGTGGATTAGCATACAAACAAAAACTGAAGTTTAGTTTTAACTGAAGACTGATTATGTTTTAGATGCACTTTGAAAGCAAAATACAAAAACAGAAATAAATTGTCTGAAACAATAGAGCTGACAAACTATACAGCCTTATATGTAGCATTAGAGAAACACACAATTCTCTCAGTATTATCTCTCTGGCTTCACACACTGTTTCCTAAATTAGCAACTTCGAAATTGCATTGCTGCTTTGCCCCCTCTAATTCAACACCAGTACTATACTGGTGTTGAATTTTGCACAACTGCGATAGAGTATGTAAGCTAGTCACCGCTACAGTTGAGAAGGGTAAGATATTAACACACATTTAACCACATAATTACACAACTATGCACACACTTCTTGCTGCTGTGATTGCCTTCAGTGACTTTGATTCTGTTTCCTCAAAACTCTCTCTTCATCTAATTTTAGCTAAATATCCATTACAGGATTTGAACTGTGAAGAGAAAGTGAGTGATAACTGAGAAGACGTGGGTTGTGTATACAGACGCTGCGAGCACCAGGGCAAACATTTAACACCCTGCCACTGCTGATTAAATTACATTTGTTTTATCATCAGGATGCAGGTCTGGCAACATGGTAGGAGTGGTAACAATGGCATCTGTAGCAGACTCACCGCATGCAGCCATCTCCTATAAGTCAGCTCATTTGTCACCTAATGTAGGGTCTTCTTGATACTGTTTGTTTTTTATTGCCCATTAAACAATATTGTTACCTTAGGTTCTGATTGAGTCAGCTCTTCTCTGAAATAATGCTGATGACATGGCAGAGAGACAACTGCTAACGGATGTAAAGTAATTACCTCAGACGACCAGGTGTTAACTGAGCTTTGTGTGTGTGTTTAGAACGTGTGTTTACGTGTGCTTGTGTGTGTGTGTTTGTGGGGGTGGGGTGTCTAATTTTTTTGATTCCTGCCTCTAATGTCAAACCTCTGGTTTTATTAGTCAGAGCTTAAAAAAATGCTTTAAGTGGGATCTACACAGGTTTTTATACACCAAGATAAACAATGTTTGAGGTGAAATTTAAACATGTGATTTATTTATTTATAGTTTTACTTAAACAAGAGGATGAGGAGTTACAAACAATGTAAGCTAGCCAATTACCAGCTAGTAAGCAACTATCTAAAAACAAAGCACATTTAAGAAGGCTGTGTGACCATGTACTCGATTAATCAATCAATTGTTGCAGCTCTATATGCTAATGTTGCTAGGCCTTAACATTGTGATTCTCATGGTAAAGGAAGATCGCAGTATTCAATCCAGTATGAACTTCTACAAACTCAACATTAGATTTGGATGTATGACTAACATCTAAAACTGAAGATCTCATTAAAAAGTGACCAAGCCAAAATCAACTGCACTAATAACAAGTAGCACAGACAGATGCAGACAAGGCCTCTGACAGTTCATTAAGATGTCCTTTCAGACTTCAGTGAACACCAGCAACCTTTCAACGACTCATGGATGACATATTGTCAGGTACAGATTCATTTACACCTCACATGATATTTTGATTAATGTCAAATCAAATGATATACCTTACACACCTGAGGGACATCTTGCAAAAAGAGTTCTATCATCAACCCAATCAAGTGCTCCGACAAAGTAGGAAATCAAGCACAGACTACTTCCTGGAAAGTGGTGCTTTTATACTGCAGCAAGAAAAAACTTGAGTCTCTGGCTATGGTTGAGTGGTACAGTACCAGAGTTACCTTTTTGGCATGAGCTGCACCCTTGTGTGAACTCATTGCTGAGTACAAATCCAAAATCTCCCGGGGAAAGAAGCAGAAGGGCTTTTTTAAGACCATAAGGAGCATTTCTGCTAAGAACCAGTGATCCAGGAGCTGGATTTCAGTCTGCCTGTCATGAATATTGGGGGGGGGGGATGTCATCTAAGAAGTCTTGTGAAAATGTTTTCACCACATTAGAGATTCAGATAGTAACAAAATAACAAATGCGCAATTGTATTTCAGTTCTACCGTCCATTGTATGAGTTTCCCACTTGAAGGCTATTTTTAGTAGTGTCTAAATAGTATTCTTTGCTCTTGCTAGATTTTGTGTGGACTTAAATTTAATTAAATCAAACTTTTTCTTTCCATTTGCATTGGTTTGTCAAAATTGATGGTGGTCTTGATGGAAGTAAATGAAAATAATCTCAAGGCCCTCTGCTGTTCACATACTATGGGTGTAAACTGTACATGTATTCGTCCCGAAGCGTTCGGTACTGGACGTGCGGTTCGGTGTGTGACTTCCTTGGATTGGTACACCATGTGAACCAAACTATTACAGTCAAAATAGTCTATTTATGTCGACTACAAGCACTCGTAGAACAGAAATTCTAGAGAGCGAGTTTTACCCGGAACCTTTTGGCAGCGCACCAGTTGCTGTCTATCAGCTGTAGCATGCTAGTCGGCTTAGCCCGGTTAGCCAGGTTAGTCCAGCTCATGCAGCGTCGCTGCCTCCGAATGGTAAACACAAATGAGAGACCGGAGCTGGAGGATCCTCCCTGACATTTAGATCCTCTGGATGGAAACTTTACGGTTTCCCGCTTAGTTACAATGGGCAACTATAAGTGTCAAACTGTATGCCGACATTGTTTAACTGAAGTCGGGTCTGTCTGTGGAAACACTTCAAACATCACCTGAATGTGTCGATTAGTGGAACGAGACAAAAACAGACCGGAAGGCGAGTCCTTCTCCTCACAGCGTTCAGGCAGCCTCTCACTGCAGATTCGCTGACGGGAGCCAAATCAATAACTAATGCTAGAAGAGTATTTATAGCTGCAGGTATGCGACCATACTTGTCGTAGAGAATAAAGATTTTAAGCATATGGTCAAAGTGCTTGCGCCCTGCTACAATGTCCCTTCACATGTGCATTTTAGTCAGTTCGCCCTGCCTGCCCTCTATAAACCAGAGCAAGCTGCAGTTGTTCAGGAATTAGAGTCTTATAATGGAGCTTTACTGACATTCGTGTTATTTATTTATTTTTTTGCTGACAATATGACTATTTTAGTGCATTAACTATTACAGTAAGAATCATGGCCAGTGAGCCACTGTTGAATGTTTACATTTTTCAAAATAAATTACAAAAATGTTTTTGTCCCTAAAACCGAGGTACATACTGAACCGTGAATTTTGTGTACCGTTACACCCCCTATCACATACACTACTTTAGTATTTAAGACGCCTAACTGCAAAAAGCAGTGGCAGGATGAGTGCATCTCAACAAAGCAGGCAACAGCGGTGACAGATAAGACAGATATTCTGCTGAGTCAGAGCTCTGTTCGTGTGTCTGCACTGATTGAGCACTTGTCATACAGAGCCACTCCATTCAACTGTCTATTGGCAACAGCAAAGAAAACCGACGGCAGTGACTAGTACTATTCAACACTGTTGGCCATACTAACACAAACTGAAAACCCCTGCTGTCTTCACCACATGTGGCGCCTGTGGTTTTGGTGTTGTAGCTGCACGACACTATATATCACTATACTGTATATCTATATTACATTAATCATGATTATTGAGTCCCTAATTTTCAGAGAACTATAATAAGTCATACTGCATGCCTTGAACAAATTTTGCACTAAGTAAATATAATAATAATAATGTCTATAAATTAATAAACACGTCACACTATAGTGTGTTAAATTGTGTATTAAATTAACTGGGGAAATATACATCTAAATAATGTATTCATACATATTTGTATTTGTCTAAATTGCACCCACACTAACGTGCTCCAGTAATGCACACAAATGTCTACACTGATTTTCTGAATATAGTATGTCCATTCAATGGTGTAAAGACTGCCAAACACATTCAATGTAGTCAGTTTATGCTCACAAATTGAAATACTAATTTAATGGTTTGATTTTTAACTCATCCCAATGTTATCACATCAAAATCCATAAAAGCTGCAAGCAGTCTTCCCTCCATCAACTAACTCAAAACACACTCCAAATGCTCCTCCAATGGAGAAGCATCATGTAGCCTGCCCTCTGCCACTGCTCCATCTGCTACTCCACCATGCTCAGTCTCTAAAAGCGAAGTCACATGCACGCAGCTTCAAATGTCATCAGACAGTGAGTTTGGGTCTAACCAGACAGACCCAAACTCACACACTTATAAAAATAAAAAGCTTTCATTAATGTACACAAACCATGAAAACCACTTCAACGTTTGTTTCCTCCCAAAGTAAGAGGACATGCAGGTGAGGTAAACCAGAAACTCTAAACTCCCCATACTGTATATGTGAGCATGTGGCTGTTTAACCCTGACAGATTGGTGACCTGTCCAGGCCCAGGTACCCTGCCTCTCACCGATTGCATTACGCTATATGGGTTGCGTTCAAATTAATTCCAACAAATTACGTATTAGTTCAAATTCGTTCAAACTTGACTTTTTGAATAGTGACGGCCCTAATATCCTCCATAAAACACAGATGCCTTAACCAATCAGCCCGATCGTCTATGTGTATTTTGATGGAAACTAGATCCCCCTCCCCCCTTCCATTTAGTGGTTGCCAGTTTGTTGCACAACCTGCATATTTCATGGTCAAATGGTGTGAGACTCAGACAGTCATATCAAGTGATCTTTTGTGATAAGTAATGAATTCATTTTGCAACATACATTAGCTATAGATTTAGGTTACTTTGAGTGGTGGTGTTTCATGTAATGTTATCTATGGTAATCTTAGGATATGGCTAGCTAGCTTTAGGTAGCCCCTTTTTCTCCATCATTAAATAATTATAGGGGCTCTATATTGAAACACTTACCGTAAAATTACATTTCGTCATCCTTACACTATAAAACATTAGGTAAATATTTACATTTTAATCCAAAGTACAGTACATTGTAGGGATGCTATTAAAACCCACAGCGCTCCACATTAGACAGACAGCTACAGTAAAAGTCGACGGTTAGTGTTAGCATAGTGTTGACCTAACATTAGTCGAAGTATTTTCTTGCTGAAAACAAATCTCATAGCGGGTTATAAAAAAACAGCTCAGCGTCACACAGCAACAATGGCAACAGGGAGAAAGGACTACTACATCTGTATGATGTCAGTATTTTCAGATTTTTATCAGTCACGTTATGGGTCTAAACACTATAATGAGCACATTTACAGTAATTCTGAACTTCGAGCCATCGGTTATGTCAGACCCTTGCCCACTTTTAAATCCCCTCTGATATGCATCTTTGTTATATTGTTACATTGTTTGAAGGTACTATAACGTTAGGTAACTGGGCGCAACCGTCACTAATGCTAACATAGCTCTTCAGGGACTGAAGCTGTTATTTTTCTAATGTTGACAATCTAACCAGTGACAACACATTAGTTAAGGTTTTAAGGACTATGACTGTTGGTATTTGTTGTTTATTTTTTTTTAAATAAGCAGAACTGTAATTTTATGGGTTATTGTTGTTTGAACGATTAAGCTAAGATAGCTAATATTCATCTACATATTTTTTTTTTATCAATATAACCTCTAATATCTGCATGTCACATTATATGTAGTTTCTCAATATGTAATCGGTGAAGTACAGTGATTCAACAGAGGAAAATGTCATTCATGCATAACACAGACATTCACATTTAATAATTTATGTTAAACTCTCATGATCCATTTACAGATATATCTCACGTAAATCAATTGCATATTCAAAGCTCTGTAAATGTACAATGTTATTTCAATTTGCTCCTTTGTGGTCACTATCTGTTAATTTATATCTCGTCTGGTGGTCTTAAAGGAAGAATCAAAATCAAGCCTCCTCCCTCTGTGAGTCCGTGTAGACATGGATTAACTTCACTACCATGAATGTAATAACAAATGAGGTTAATACATGATAAGCATTCAGGGAGCAGAGAAGTAAGGTCAAAGTGCTAAAACAAGCCGGGTTTAGTATTTTTAAAATCCTAATGTTTGTTTACATGTGGCAACAACACAACATTTACGCAACAAATGCATAAGAAAATAAAGTAACAATTTGCTGAAACAATTTTCTGTAATCACATCTTGTTTCATAATATTCACAGAAAGCAGTTTTAAGGTTTAATGTGTGCCTATGGAACCGTGTGTTGCTAAGGAAAGCTGCCTCAGGATAGTTCTTTACAAAAACACGGAGAAGATGTTTAAAGAATTAGCACAATAAGACAGTCCTTGAGAGTGAGAGCTTGTTAATATTTTAATTTTAACACTCAACAAGTGGAAAATCAAAGATCTGAGTGTATTGCTAGACTAGATTTCTTCATACACAGATATGAGCAGGATTTTGAAACATAATATGGCATGAAAGAGATGGACTCCCAATGAAGTTAGTGTATAATATGAGGGTAAAAAGGGTCTTTAAAATGGTATATACAGTGGGTTTTCAGAGAAATGTTTTTTCGTTCTTTTTCTCAGAATATTCTTAACCCTGGAGTTTTGCACATACATTTGTCACAGATAAAAACATTCAAAAGTTTAAACTCTGCTTGCACTGCATAAAATGGGCATCAGAGCTTCTTTACCATATGACACTGACTTTGTGACTACAATCCCTATCATGTCATTATAGAAAGTTAAAATGTCGACACTGCACTGACCCAGATTCAGAGCCAAGTTAAGCACATACACACACTTTCATGGAGCAGTGGGGGAGTCTCTAAAAGCAGAAGTCAAGGCTCAACCTGTCATATCGCTGCTCTCCAGAGCCATGTTCTCAGGGCGGCCAAAATAGGCTGATCAAAGTAGAGCACAACCTGTAAAATTCTCAAAGCAGTCATGTTCTCTTAGGAATTCAAAAACCTTCTTTAAAAACATAATACACACACAGCAAAGTTGAATAAACACTCTTAAACAATGCCTTCTGAAAACACCTCATTGGTTGGAATGTGTCCATAAAAATCCTATATTGGGACACCTCAAACAAGTTTGAAATACATTGCTGTTCCTGCAAACCAGTGACTGTCAGATCATGTGTTTTACACTGTCTTTTGAAACCTGGTCATATCCCTCTTCATCCTTTAGCTACAGCCCATCTCATTTCTTACTGTTTATGGTAACCTGAGTTGAGTATGACATATGTTGATTGGGCTTTGTGTATGGAAGCCAGATCTCACTACTTGTGAACCTTAACAAAAGGGGAAAATATGTTAAAAGAAAATACATAGATTAATAAATTAATAATACCAATGCTGTTCTAGATATCCAAACCTTTAGTGTCAGCTGCTGAACAGCACTGTATTTACAAGTTTTTTGTTTTTTTTAAATAGAAATCAAACACAAAAAACAAAGACTACATTGTTGTTAAACATCATTGTCATCAAAATGAAATGTAAAATTGGTAGTTTCTGTCATTATAAAGGCTTCTGTTCACTATTACTGTCAAGTCTAGGAAGTTGTAAGTTCCCACAGCACATGAGAACACTACATTACAACATTATGTGTCAGCTACACGTGCACAGAGCAGCCTGAAGCAAGTTGTTTTTGCCATTCTGTAGCCAAGTGACGCGTGGCACCAGTATCAGTTTCACAATTTGCTACATACATAAAAGCCATATTCATTTTGGTCATGCTCTAGTGAAAAATGCAATATGTTTCTCTGACAACTGATATCAGTCTTTAAAATCCAATAGTATGGGGGGGGGGCCTTAGATGCCATATTGATCTCGGCATTTTGCTTGTTTCACCTACATTATACAATATGTCTCACATTTATGTTTAACTTTTCGACCTGAGGACACACTTGTTGGACTAGAGGCATAATTATTTAATGTCCTATATAAAAGATATTACGACATTTAGTCATGCTGTAGCCTCAATGATTGTGGATTACTTATACTAAAGCTTTAATGGTTATAACATGGTTATTAGGATAAGTAAAAAAATAAAATAAATAAATAAATAATGGGATTGACTATGAGGGCTTCAACATTTTAAATAGCCCAATATGGTAATACCGACATATTTCCAAAATTACTTGGAACTTATCATAAGTTGCTGTTCCTATTACTGTTTTTTTTTAAAGGACTATACCTCTTCTACACATTTGAACCCTCAAATTGTACAAACCATTATTAGTTCTTTGAGTGCTTATTATTTGTTTTTATTATCTAGTATTTGTCATTATATTCTATTCATGTCTTTACGCTGTGTTTATTCTAATGTGCTAGGTTTAAAACAATTGTGTTAATTACTTAAGCATGACAAGATTCACAACCTTGCAGGAACCTTATCAAATGCTCTCCCACTTTTACAGAGATTAGGAGCGGGGTGTTAAAGGTACCCTGTGGTGTTTTTAACTACTAGTAGTGCTGTGGACTGCTAGCAAGTAGACATGGATGTAAACAGTGCAGGATTTAACATGTTTCAAAAATAAGCTTTGAAATTGTTTTATGAGCAAAAGCCTCAAGGCCTTTGCTTCACAGGGCACTTTTAATCATGTGAAAACTATATTTTGTTATCTACACAAAATATATCACATACAGTGATGCTCATCCATACTGTGAAAACAACCCCATCTAATTGAGTTTTACTCATTAATCAATTTGTTATTCTCCTGATGTTGTTTACTCATCATTCAAAGTACTCCTAAACAACAATTTAACATCTGTTTGTTAAACACTATTGATACAACTTGAATTTAAAAACTTTCCATTCTGACCTCTGGCATCTACAATATTTCTTTTTTTTTTTTTTTTTGCGCTTTGTTAAGTCAAAGAGCTTTCTAAGAGCCATTCCACACAAATGCTGTGACAGGATGATAATGCATTTGCCATCGGTCTGAATGGGACAATGAGTGTCATCTGACCCAGCTGTGCAGCCCTGCTGTCAACGCAGCGGAAAATGCTCAGCTTTGATTTGAAAGAGGGAACACAGGTTTCTTTAATACCTATAAGATTACCGTTTGTTACATTAGAATGATTATAGGATTGCTATAACCTTATTGTAGATATTGGCAGTGACTTATAACCCTCTTAACCATAAATTCTGCTCTTCTTAATCTCACAGATAATTGGATATGATTGAAGAGTGCAGGTTGTTGCATTAACACTCCATAAGGTACCCCAAAAAAGAAACTGTATGAAATTACACCACTTATCTCACTCACCTGCCATACTGAATCTCAACTATAAACAATGACTGCAGCAAGCACTTTTAAGAAACTGAAAGTCAAACTGCTCTGTTCAACAAATACCGTACATCTTAAGTCTCATACAATTCAGTAGTTTATTAGTAAAACACAGAATGTGCAAGGAACTATACTCCAAGGATTGGATCTTATTACTGGGTACTGTCATGGGACCCCGGATTTGAATACTTATGATATTTATGTGTCTTATAAATGCAACTGTTCCCATTCATGAGCATACAGAATGTAAAGTGGGCTATATGAAAAAATGTACTTGACTCAAACCCATGTTATTACCGCTTGTGGTTATATTTAATCTTGACTTTATTATACTGCGGAAATTTAGCAAAGCCATCTGCTGTCTTGTATTTCAAACCAAAACATAGAAATAATTTTAAGCCGTGGACATGTAAAATTATTTGCCACTGCTGTGTTGTATGCCTTTTGGGGCGGGAGATTAAAATCACTGAAAAATTGAAATGTCTGATAATTTTTACAAGCTAGATTCAAATTGTCATCCTGAATTTATATTAGTTTTAGAGTGCACTGGTCACGCTATGAGACACACAACACAGTCAACACCAATAATGGCAATTTCAGCTCAAGGCATGAAGATATCTTATGAAAAAAAATGCACCATTTTTCGGGCATAATCCTATGAATTTCCAGCAACCAGCAACAGGCGTACCGGACCTTCATCGTCATGGTAACAATAAACACGTGGTTAACGTTGTGAAATGGTCGTAGTTTGGTTAGGTTTAGGCACCAAATCTACTTGGTTAGGTTTAGGAAAAGCGCACGGTTACAGTTAAAATAAGTAAGTTACATTAGTAACTCACAGTAAGTCGATGTAAGACTTAAGACAGTAAGACGTAAACATGTAAGTCACATGAAGTAAATCACGTGACTTAACTTACGTAGGTTACGTAACTTACATATAGAACTTAAAATAAGTAAGCGTAACTTAAAATAACTCAACGTTGACTTTTGGTTTCACACAGGACACAAACCCTCTCCCGGGTGAAAGTCCTGTGCCCCCCGTCCACCTCCGTACAAGGACTTCGATGCTCTTTATACTTCCTCATCTGACTTCCTCCTTTGATCCCGTCATAATTACTGAGGCCACTAGAGGTCACCGCCTAATGATAAATTTAACTGCCTTGTGGCTCCCTATTACGTTGGTTATATAAGAATTATAGTGCATTACTTTTCGTAAAAGTGAATGAGAACAGCTTCAAAATATAGACCTACAATACATTTTTTTCAGCAATTCAAATAGGTTTGGTGTTGTACTCACTGACAGCTGTTTCTCTAGTAAAAGAGAAAAAAAAAAAAAAGCCAACCAGAGCTTTGTAGGTGGGATCTATCAGTGCCAGAGCCAGAAGAATGGCATTAGAAAAATATCCACAAAAATGTCGTCATGCATGAATGGCAGCTATACATGTTGTAAGTTGACTTAGAGTAATTGCAATTCTTGTATAGGCATATTTGTTCAGTTGACGTGAAACATCAGTTACCACAGCTTCTTTGTCAGCTAAAGCTGTCATAGTCAGTCATTGCTAATTGGTTAAAATAAAACAAAATAACCCCCCTCCCAAAGACAAAACAGTTAACATGAATATAATGTCAGACTGAATAGTGAAAGGAAACAAAATGGCAGTTCGGTCTGATTATCAGGCTAGATAATTGCCATGTGTTCTTACACACACATAAAATATTTGTTCAACCAGTTTGTGAACCAAGTTAATGTGTGGAAATATGTACATGACCACGGATACATTTTGCCATCTGCCTTTACAGTATAGACAATACTATTTTAAGTCACATCAAAATGAAAACTGTCTATTTTATTTGTAGCGCTGCATATTATTTCATGCACATCACCTACATTATCTTTAGGCTACTTTCAGTAAAACAGAAAAAGTTCACTCTAATGTATACTATGGGTAGAATGTAATGTCTAGTTTAGAAATTGACAGCAAAGGCCCCTTGCTCTATTAACGGGATAGAATAGTGGGTTAATAATGGGTAACTGAGTGACTGTAGGGGATGAAGAGAGAGAGGAGTATAATAGGAGGCAAACTAGACAAACATATGAGCATAATTTCTGAGAAAGTGGGGAAGACACTTAAAAATGTATGCCAGGCATTTCAGTGAAAGTCAGTAAGCAGCTGGCACATTCTAAGCCTTTAACACCCTAGTTTTTGGTTTATTTATAGAAAAGATCTATCTTTTCTTGACTTAGCCTAATAGGTTCATTTCAAATTGCATGAAACGTATGTATTTAACTTTTCAAATGAAAAAAAGCCCTGAAAGAATACGTCCCCAGCCTCCCACTCCAAGCTTCTAGGTTAAGCCCCAGATATCAAATCCTAGAATCGCCCCTGGTCAGCATAGATTTTCTGTAAGAGGAGTGAAGAAAAGCAGTCACCTAACAATAGAAAAGTTAATGCACCAAGACAGAGCACACACACTGTGGGGGAGGAGCTGGGCCAATACTTGGGGCCCATACTGGTCCCAGATGTAGCCTATGGTGGGGGTGGATAGAGAGTGAGTATCAGAGAGACCAGCGAGGCCTCAGAAGGACAGAACAACTGAGAGGATGAGAGACTTTAATGGCCTCTAGCAAAACTCTCAGCAGGGTTAACTTTCTAGTACCAGACGTGCGTTAACATGACCTCTCATGGCTAGAGAAACAACGATTGTGCTAGTGAGAATGACACTGAATGTTTGCATACAAATGATGCACATTTCACCAGACTGCCCCACCAGAGTGCCCATTCACTGATGCCTCCATGCGACATCTACAATATTCACCAGATGCCTGTCTCTATGCAAGTGAGACTTATCTCCTCACTGTTAGCGTATCTAATATATGTTACAGTATACATATTATACTGTAGAAACAAGCATATCTTTGTCATTGAAAACACAATATTATGTATAGTTTAAAGAGACTCATTATTATTAAAATACCTATAGCCATCTTTATAACAGCTTCTAATGAAAAAGTCAAGTCATACTGGACCACTAACATGCCCCGAAGTGACTCCATGTCTTACCATGACTGCCAGATTGAAAGTGACTTGGACATGCAGCTCCAACTTTAAAAAGAGAGTCTTTGATGCTCACAGTTCAAGCCATCCTAGTCTGCATGAATAACATTAATTCTTAGAGTGAGATGTAGCCAGCTATAAAGGTGATGGAATGATCCACATCAGCTGGATGAATTCTGAGAATTAGCTGAGGTGGTTCTGCCTGTACTTGTGAACAAAGGCTTTGTTGTCACTTCATACACTCAGAACCGACAGGGCCACAACCAACAGAAGAAAAATACTATTAACAATTCAGCCTTCAAAATCAATTACTTTTCCCCAGAGACTGTGACATCTGTGGGAGGCTGGGGGAGAATCATTAAAACAGTTGTTAAAAAAATATTTGGCAGCAGCTTGGCATCACACTTAAGTTACAACATCTCAATCAGAAAAGGTTCTGTCTGCTCACTGAGAAATTTTACTCTCTCAGTTCTTTGGGATATTAACTACTTTTGCTCTCTCTCCATGAGTGTTTCCACTTTGAAGGATTTCCAGGGCCCTATGTTCCCAAGATTCCATTGTACATCCCCTTAACATAAAAGACAATGTCCAAACCTCTAGCATATTAACCAAAGTGTACAATCTGATAGTACAATACTAGTAAGCTTAACCCTAATCATCTTATGAGCCTAAAACCCTTGACCTGCAGTTAGCCCAAGCCTTAACCAAGTAGTTTGAGTTGCCTAACCTTTCCATACCATAGCCCTTTGGATCTTATTAACCAGTATCATACATTAACCCTGATAACATAGGACCTGGGATATGGGGTGGACTTCTCAAATAATGCCTGAGGATGGAGAGTTGGGAGTTTTTAGAAAACAATTTGATGACAACAATATACTCTCACTCTGCACTTAAACAGACCAGCTTATCTATCATTAAAAAGGTCACTTGGAAATAAGAAATGCATAGAAATGCAGAGAATACCGTTTTCATGGCACAAAAAGACAGTTACAGTTTAAAAATGCTGTCATCAACCACAAATTGTGTTAAAGATTTAACAAAGCCTACTAAGGTCACTATGGCATACACTATGGTAAGCAATTATATGAGAAAGTAAAAAGCTCGATGTGGCTGATATGACTAGCTACTGGGGCTGGTTGTGCAGAAACATTACCTACCTGGTCACCAAGAGTTTCACTCATTTTATCCAGTATTGTCATTACATCGAAGCTATATTGCTACAGGCCAAATCATATTACATCAACTGACCACAAACAAATGCAATATAGATAACTAGCTACATGAAAACAATACGACACATATGGCAGATCAGTGCAGCGTAAGGGGAGCGTCTTCTTTGAAACTTCAAGACCTGGACACCACATCATCAACTTGACCTCATATTCCACACTGATTCTGAATCCACCTTAGAGATTAAAATCTGTGCAGATCTGTTAGCAGCTTTTGTTTGCTGAAATGGCAGGATTTCTACAATTCTGAGGCGCTGTTAAAAATGTAGCTCTAAGCATAGATCTGAGCTGCATAAGACATTAAATTTTGATTGAATATTTCTACACAAGCAAAGTTGTGATGACACAAGGGTTGCACATGCTTTTGCACTTTTCATTTATTTAAATTTTATTAGCATCATAAGAAACAGACAAAATATCAGCTTGACTTCTGATGACTTGCAATGCCTTGTGAGCAGTTTTTTGGTGAAATGTTATTCACCACACCCACCCACAGACTTCAGAGTAATGGGAGGATGGGTGGATGGATTGATTTTTTTTTTTTAAATGATAGTCCTATAGAGAATGAAGCTAGGCTTTAACAATGTACACTTTCACTGCAACAGCTCTTTTGCTGGGCATTGTGGATGTGGGTGTGGTCTTAGGCAGACGAATAGCCATGAAAAGGAACTTAAGAGAATAACCTTGTTCTTTCTCGCTGCACCAAGCTGCTGCTGACACTATACTTTCAAGCATTGCTGGATCATCTACTTTATTGTCCCTACCTGAAACAATAAAGTGCTCTTATCTTTTTTTTTCTCTTTATAGTCCAGTGTGGGATAATGTCATATAAACAGTTAAGGAAACAGCAGATTCATTTAGAAAATCTATCATATGCCCATGTCACATATTGTTGAGTAGCAGGTCTCTGAAAATGACAACAAGAAGGGAAGTTATTTGTTGCAAAACAAACATCACTCATATTTCACTCTAACTGTAATGTAATTTCAAGAAATGCACTTAATCAACATAGCAGAGTTATCCTCTGTCCTTAATATTCTAAGAGTGTGCAATATGTTGACTTGAGAACATGAGGAAATACATGTTTAGCCAAAACCCTGGTGATAATGTTTGCTTGTCAGTTCAATGCAGTTCCACATTGCAGCATAGGGTAATACAAACCCTGGGGTTAGAAGAGGTAAAATTGATGTGGTAGACAAGAGCGCTACAACTATTGATTGTTCCGTGTTGTTTCTATTGCCTCATTTCTTAAATAGTATCAAACATTTGTGCAAGAGCTGGAGGGAGAGAAGGCCGACGAGGAGAGGCAATCCTGTTCCAGTTAGTGAGGGTACCATGGCTACCTTAAAGCTCTGCTTCAGTACAACAACAGGGGGTTCCATGGTGTTCAGCCAATATCGCTTCCTCTCCCAGGAGACGGAGAACACAATGCGCTCCTGACTGCCATTGATTGCATAGTCTCACCCATAAATTATGGCTTTTCCTTATCCCCAGTTACAGAAACAGGCTTTATACTGCAAATGGCATATAGTAATTGAGCAAAGACATTCAAATGATTATATACAGGTGGCTGTCAAACTCTGTAATTTGGTATTATAAAATGATGAATGAGGAATAAGAGATGAGCTATTAGCTGAAAATAATTGTGTTTCAGAATCAGAACGAGTTCAAACTAGACTGACTTTGCTCCATTGGGGACGAATCATTTTGACACCAGCTTTGTCAAATGTGTTACTTTTGTATTTCAACAAGTGTTTTACTTGCCGAAATCAAACCAAACCAAAAAAGTTTGTCCAGGGGATCAAAATGATTTTTTTAAAAAAACAGTAATTATAAAATGTCATGTTACTAAAGCATGCTTAGCAATGGTTAACAATCTAGTATAACAGCATAATCCCGAATGTGGATGTAGTTTATTGTAAAATATCCAAAGGTTAAACAAATAAGCTTTGCTTTGATACACATATGCAGTTATTTCCCAGAGTCTGTCCATGCTTGGCAGCCTATAATCATAGCTCTTGCAGTGTCTGCCTCTAGTCAATGTTTAGTAAAAGATGTCTTCAGTAGTTTATATAGTTCTTGTTAAACAAAATGACTGCAACTACAAACTGTCTTTCTCACTATACTGTTTTTCTGTCCCGTCAAAGGATGGGAAATGTTAAAATGCATTGTGAGTAACAAATTGAGGGACAGATTGAACTTGTGTTATATTTATTTATTAATTGACAACAATTTTGATCATCAAGTAATTGTTTAAGTGATTTTACAAGCAAAAACAAAACAATAGCTGGTTCTACCTTCTCAAATATTGCTGCTTTACCCACTTTTTTATTCTTGCAAATGTAATTTCCTTGAGTTTTAGACAAGAAATTTAAGATGTCTCCTTGGACTCTGGGAAATTGCGATGGGCATTAGTCACTAAGATGAGATGATGATTCATCTAGTAACAAAAAAATAACTGACAGATTAATTAAAAAAAAATGAAAATACTCATTAGTTCAGCCCTTGACATAACCCTAACCCTTTTTTTCATTGCACTGTAAAGGACATGTGATATTATGAATGTAGGAAAATTATATCTCACCCATATTATATTTCTTTCTGAATGCTTTTCTCTCACAACTAAGACAGTCTTATTTTCACTGAAACATATTTGAATTATTAGATTATTTTAGCCTCATCCTTTGCAGGCTGTCCCCGCATCTGGCTAATGAAATGACATGGTAAACATGGGGGGAAAACACAGAGACCCACACAGCCCTGACAGTGAGCCTGAGCATACCTCCTTGCCAATCAAAAGTTCAGATTCTAAATACAGCCAATATGTGACCCCTGGAGGCCTCTGGGATTCCATGTCTCCAGTTACAGGAAGAAAATGTGGCACATGCTGGGTCACAAAAGCTGTGGTCTGACTCCTGCTGCATGGTACTGTTGAATGCAGAGTGCACTTAACCTGAATGCATGTCTGCAAACAACACACATACAAACTCTTTTGATACAATGTACAATTTTGAAATAGCTAATGAACAGGAGGACATTGAGCCAACAGTGCGCTGCAGTGTAACATACACTGACACTGACTGAACACAGGCTATGGATGAACAACAGATGTTTATCAGCGCACTACTTGCCGTAACGGTACAGTAAGGGACAGTTGAAACTGGAAATTGTAAGGCTTGAATCAGCTGTTTTTACGCAGCCTGCCAGGTTACTTAAACTAATTGTTTTCATTGTTAAAAGAGCGAATAGAGACTTGACTATAAAGTAACGTTACACTTGCAGGGTGAGGCAAGGCAAGGCTGTGTACTCACTCGGAGTCCAGCACGACGGCGTAACACAGAATTGAAAATAATTTCCAAAAGATTAGTAACGTTATGACTTGTAACTCGTGCTGCAGAAAACGTGTGATGGGTTTATTTGAACCGTGCGTAAGAACGTCAAATTAACAAAAGAGGCAAAATGATCAGACAAAGAAATTTAAGAGCGCTCAAAACACACGACGGGAAGAGGCTAAACGGTCTTTACGTGAGTGAAGAATCTGAAGGATTACTAACCAGCCCTGGACGATTAAACAGCCGTTAATGCAGATGTGGGACCGTTATTTTCCTAGCATGAAAGTGGCCGGTGTCAGTTAGCTTAGCCACTCCACTAGCCTAGCAGCCTAGCTTGTCTCTTCCCGACTGGCTCACACAAGTCAGTTGGAGCAGGGTTTCAGCACTGGGCTCACTGGATAGCAGTGCTCGGAGTGCGGTCTCGATAACGTTAGCAGAGTGGTCGACACTGAGATTTTAGCTAACGAGAATAGCCCAGCTCCGGAAATAAACGCTATGGAAGGATGTTGTGGTATAATGAGCTGCAAAGTATTTCGGTGCCGCGGGATTTATTTACCCCGCAAACTAGCCTAAGCACAATGGTGAATGAAAAGGCGGACCTCGCCTAAGCTAATGTTAGCAGCACGGCGGGTCAGTCAGTGCAGCAAGTGTAACGCTACCAGGCTGCTAGCAAAAAAAATAATCATCCAGTTCACAAACCAAAGCATTCCAACTTACTAACGCTACACACCTTTAACCGTTGGAGATGACACCTCTTGCAGGTCCGCAAACTGTGTACAGCGCCTGGTTTCACTGAGTATTCCCAAAAAATGGTGTCCTCCTGTTCAGTTAACCCACGGTGAACAGTGAAAATAGACTAAATCTGGACGCTTTCCTCAGTCCTGTGGTGCTGAATCTGAGGCTACACGCTTTTCTGTCGGTGTCTCGGAAATGTCTCCTCCTCCTGTGGCTCCCTGCGAAATAATGACCCCTCCCAGCGCTCCAACCACAGCAACAGAGTAGGCAGGTGCAGATGATGGTGCGCTAGTAACGGGAAGCCTTGCAACATAGTGGGCTGTGTGGTAGATTCCAGGGTTGACAAATCAGGAGAGTCTCCGTCGTTGACGCATGCGTGATTCCCAGTGTGAGGATGCGCCCTGCCAGTGAACACATTGTAGGGAGGATTACTGAGATTTGCCATATTGTGGGAGGGTGCGTGCCGATTCCAGCTGTAGTAATAGTAATAACAACATAACATAACTAATAGCCTAACTGTGTTAATACCACAATTCATTTAGAAATATACCATATGGATATTCCATAAAGACTTTGTAGAAGTCACTATACATTTTTACTGTAGAGATTTACAACAGATTAATATGGCCATCACAGAATAAAGGTATTGTCGAACATCATTGACATGATGAGTGCCAATTTGGTGTACCAGGTTGAGCTGGACCAAGTGCTGTGTGCGTGGAGTTATTATTTTGTTTTTGTATTTTTTTTTAAATTGTGTTGTATATAATATAATTTAGGAGCTTTAGGACAACAAGGGCTAAAATTATCAGAGAAATGAAGAATATGATCAAATAAAAATCTAATCATTATTGGTTAATAGACCAACGCAGTAATTGTATATTAAACCATGTGGATATATTTGAAATAAATGTTTTGGGCAAAGCTGAATATTTCTGTTCACTTAATACAAAAAAAATGTTTTTACATTGTTTGTACATACTTAACTGACTGTGGCTTTGTCTGTACGGGTCAAAGACACAAGGACAATACAAACAAAATACCCAATAATAGCTCAGATATAGAATATAGAGAATACATAACACACAGCGCATGTGTCAATGTGCCTCAAAGTTTAAATAAATAAAATCACAATGATGTCTCTAACTAATCACATTCATTGTTCCAAATATTAACCTGAACAAAAAAAATACATAACAACTAAAATATCAATATACTGTGTAAGACAGGAGCAGAAGGACAAAAAACACAGACTCACAGTTTGCATGTCTGATGAGTCCTTTGATACTTCAGAAAGGTTCACCCATGTACTTAGTTTTATTTTTAGACATTGTTTTGAATGAAAAAGCAATGATACTACAAGAATAATAACTGTTACATTTGCATGTATAAAAGCACAAAATCCATTTAGATGCTTCAATCAGTATGACTTTAGTGACTACAGTAGAGACCAATTTTTAAATTCTATAAATCACTGAAAGTCCAACATATTTAGCATATAATGGCTATATGGCAATCCTGAGAAAACACACAGCTGCTGTTGTGTGAGACAAGGAGGCAGGACACATCTGCAGAGCACAGTCACAGGGTCTGTCTACCTGTCCGCAAAGCATTAAAACTCAGACATCACTGTTCACTGTAAACATGTTTGTTTTTATTAGCTACAAGAAAAATTATGCTAGATAATTAGCACCCCTTTTGCTCTGCTGACCACAGACTTGCTAATTGCTCCTACAAAACATCAGAGTGATTTTATATGAGGGAATTAATATATTTTTTTGACTGAAGGCTTTTGTTTAAAGTAGTACATGTAGATAGTTTAAACTCAATGAAAGAAGCCCTAAAAACATGTTTTCTATAACCTACAGTTGGTCTGTTTTTTGCATAATTTTGCAGATAAGCACAGGGCTTTCCTCCTTTCCATCCTTCAATTCTGTGCCGCTCATCTGGGTCTGGGTCGCAGTGGCAGGAGGCTATGCAAGGTAGACCAGGTATTCTTCTGATAGCTACGTCCTCCAGCTCTACCCAGGGGATCCAACGGCTTTCCGAGGCCAGATTGCATATGTATGTAGTCCAAGCTTGTTCTGGGTCTTCTCCAGGGTGTTCTCCCAGTTGGATATGCCCAGATTTTTTCCACAGGGAGGCTGTAAGGAGGCATCCTAATCAGATGCCTGAACAACCTCAGCTGGGTCATTTTACATGTAATGGAAAGGGGGGGCAGTTCAACTCTGAGCTCTTTCCAGTTTTCTGAGCTCTTCACCTTGTCCCTGAGGATGAGCCCAGATGCACTATGAAGGTAACTCATTTCACCTGCCCCACTGCCCAGAGCTAATGACCATAAGTAATGTTTGGAACATAGATTGCTTGGTTTAATCGTGAGCTTTGCCTTCAGTCCAGTGCAGTCCCTGCATAACCACAGACAGCAAGCCACCTGTCGATCTCCTGCTCCATCTTAACCTCACTTACGAACAAACGTCATCTCAGCTCACCCCCGACCCAGTGAAGCTATGCCAGTTTATCACTCCATTTCTCAGGAAAAGTGGATCTTGGTGAGTTAGTCTTGAGAAGGAACTCTTAGCTGGAAACCTTTACTGTCACTTAATTTGTGAGTGTGTCCCCTGGGCTAGAGCACAGGCCAGAGGAAAACATAGGTTGCTGAAATCACAAGCAAATTTCACATCACTCCTAACTGGAGTCACATTTTGTACACCCTACTACAATAAACTTCAATACATCCAATTATTGCCATTTAGCATGATGAAATGAGATGCATGAAGTGAAGCAAACTATAACACTCCAAACAGAAATCAAGACATGGTTCCATGATTCATGATGATATGAGGAATGTCTCACTTTTTATACATAATCACCATCTCTATTCCTATTATAACTACCTAGTCAATACATTACAGAGCTAACCACTTATTTATATATTTTCAAAAGCACTTAATTTTGGTAGACAGCCATAATAATTACTCATTCATCAACATGTCAGCTCACAGTGCAGGCTTAGAGGGGAGACACACCAAGTTATTTTGAAGCTTGGTTCGTTGAACTTGAGGACAATTACAGAGTCTGAAATGAGCAGGTAATCACTGAAAGCCTCCCAAGGAAATTGGATTACACTGACTTCCAGCCAACATATTAGGTCAGTGAGACACTGCTGAATTAGATGGACCTTTGATGCTATGCAGCTGTGGCAGATGAACTCTTGCTGAACATTAACAATCTTTTAG
This sequence comes from Siniperca chuatsi, assembly GCF_020085105.1. Taxonomy (NCBI): domain Eukaryota; kingdom Metazoa; phylum Chordata; class Actinopteri; order Centrarchiformes; family Sinipercidae; genus Siniperca; species Siniperca chuatsi. The sequence continues at coordinate 14,864,873 of NC_058044.1, forward strand.
GAACATTAATAATATAAAAACACCATCTCCAGTTCAAGACTATAGCATGAACTATGGCCTAAACGTCTTGATAAAAGCAAAAAGTGAAACCAGGGCAGTCTAAAAGTGATGATCAATAAATCTAATGGTGAATCCTTTATTGGTGCGTAAATGCTGTTAAAGCCAGTGTGCGTTGTCTTCTTTCCTGTTTCCTTATTTCTTTGTCTTGGGAGAAGAAAAGAGCAGGAACAGCAGCCCATTGTCTCCCATCTGATTGTGTTTTGAGTGCATGGCAGCAATCCAGCACAATAAGTTAGCAAGATATTATTCATTTGGCAGATTGGGGTCCATGACTATGGGGTTACTGTAGAGTTGTCTCACAGTGTATCCCAGCCTTTCACTATCTGGTTCACTGGCCTGATCCATCTGGAGCAAAGCTACACTGGGAATAAATCTCTGAGTTTGAGAAGTTGTCAACTACTTTATTATATTTAGATCAAGGCAGGCGGCATAAAGCAGCACAGGATCACAAGCTCCTTTTTGCTTATAAAGCTACACAGCTTCACACTAAGATTTCCTTCTGAGGTTTCCTCTTTAGCATACCGCTATTCATCCAGCGTCTAAGTACTACAATATACAAGGGTACAGTACGTGTGTGCTTACAGCATGTATGGCTTACATAAAATCCCATCTGTTTGGAACACACATTCACATTCCACCACAGTCTCCAGCTGGGCCCTCCCCTCCGCCCAGAGGAGAGGCACTCCAGGGACTGCAATCAGAAAATGTCCCTGGACTGGCTTCTACCGCTCTCTTAACATAATGAGGCCATCACTACACCCAACCCGCTGGACTTTGGGGATGAAAAATAAAGTTTTGCAGTCTTTTGGCTCACAAAATCCCACGCTTTATCCTGTGAGTGAGAATGCTGAGGACAGGAAAGAAGGGTTGGGGCTGCAGTTTTTGAAAACTGTCGTCAGAGGTTAATATCTCAAGAGGAGAATAGTTTTCCTGTTTCTTTTAATCCCTCCATTGTGACGTAAGGGTCATTCACATCTGTTGAGAACAGCAGTCAAGAGCCATGAGTCATGAACGGCCACAGACAACCAAAACAATTACCACTTAGGGTCAGGGAAGAGTTTTGGGTTTCACCCTGAAGATCATGAAGACTATGCACCTTATTGACTTTGTAAATACTTAGCATAATAAATCAGAAGAGTGTCCCATACTCCTACTACCTCTAATGAGAAAATGATTCAAAGGTATTTGCGAAAGAACTGCAGTATGTGCATAGCATTTATCTGAAAAGTAAAAGCTGTAAGAAACCTTTTTAATGCACAAACCGTTAAGCATTATAAAGGAAGCTTAGAGACATATTTTATATTATGTGATCATCATACTGCCTTAGAAAAGAGGGACATGACCCATCTAGTGCTCATACTTTTCAATATTGCTGCAAGCACACAAATTTGCAGTTGTTACAAGAAGAATTAAACTCAAGAAAAAGCCCATAGTCCTTCAGTTTGAGATCAAGTTATACTGCAGGCAAAACAGCAACAAGTAAATGGCTTGCAAAACGTGTTGTTGGGTACCACTGAATGTCACAGAATGTTTGTCCATATTAGGGCGATTTTATTCCAACTTAACCCTTATTCATTGTCCTTCAGGCAGTTTATGATCAGTGAATCAGGACCAGGCCTTTTGATAGTCTTATCAATGGAGAGTTTTCCTTCTGTTGATTATAATCCTAGAAGAGACTTCAGTACCACTAACTTGTTCAGGCACATCTTTTCAACCAGAAAGGTATAATCACAGTAGCAATAATCATATCATTTCTTCTGACTCCATTCTCTAAATCCTGCTCGTTATCATTATTTTCACATCAACACAAATGTATCACTTAGTCTGAGATATTATTGAAACTGTTCACCCTTTATCGAAATATATTTTAAAAGGAGAAACAATCGTGTTCAATGTGACAATCAGATATGAGGGTCTCTGCACAGTTGTGTGTCAGATTGCCTTTGAAATGCAGAGTGAGAATGATTACATTTAAATGAGCACCCCACTTTACATGATAATTTTCGTGAGGATACGCTCACAATTACTTCCAAGTTTTCAATCAGGGACACTAAAAATAGGATATCTATTTTGGAGTTAAATGTCTTATTGAAAATGACTTAAATGAAAAATGAATGAAATGAAAAAGTCTTAATGTTGTTGCCATGTCAACCTGAGGTAGGGCATTTTATTGTGCACTGGTTGTTCAAGCTTTTCATACTACCCCCTTTGATACATAGCAGGAAAAAGTATTTATTAGTAGTCCTACATACTGTACTGTATTTTTTGCTGATAGCCTCTGTAGCATCCTGAGTCATGAATTAAAGATTGTTTATGATTTAATGCATGAGATGAAATTAATCATTTAGATGACTGTCAGACATGATATATTATTGGGTATGGTTTAATGGCTATCTTTTATCCTTTGGAGAGTGTGTGGAGTCATTTCAGAGTAAATTTTCATAGGTCTATGGATCACGCGATAGCGGAATCTTTACTGCAACACACCATTACCTTCCTTCACTGCTGGTACTACTACTCGGCTGCTGACGATGATGCTATGGCAAATGGATTGCACTAGAAAGCAATGTATCTATGTAATACATATTTCCCTCTTATGTTACTGCTAGAATACCCATCTACTGTGGAGGATCAGCATGGTCAAGGATGAGATGGTTGCATAGGCTGTGCATATATTCATCCCTTCAAGGACTGAAATACTAAAGCATAATAATGTCAGATCTTTTTTTTTTTTTTACTTACTTTGCCACCCCATCTACCAATCTAATAAAATGCTTGAAGGGACAGTTTCTACTCCAGTAAAAAGGCAGTCATGTTTGTGAAACGCACTGTGGATTATTATACACTCAGGGAGGCGGTGGCATATTTGTGATCATGTTGCCCTTTCTGCATCACCCATCGGCTTGCTTTGTTAGCATCAGAGGATGTTAGGAGTGTGCCGACTAGATAAGCTTGTGTGGCATCTCCCAGAGATGCACAAGTTACAATAGGATTTAATGTGAGAACAAAACAGCATCTGCCAGCATCTGTCATTTTGTCTGTGTGTTTGTGAATTTGAGGCTTCCATCCCAAACACACCCTCAGAGAACCGAATGCCACCTGTTAGGATTTATACAAGCATATATTCTGAATTTAAGACAGAATGTTCACGTGGCTTTTCTGAAAATAATTTTGCAGACAGGAAGTGCAAACCAAAGCATTTCATGGCATGAGCAGGGTTTAACATTTAAACCTGAAAGCAACCTCCATGCACTGTGTTCAAGTGTGTGTTTTCTTCAGGCCAAATAAGTTGAAGGGAGGTAAATTTTTTGCATTTCAGATTTTAGCACACCCGAAAGCTCTTCTTAATGAAAAAAGAGGGTTGTTAACACAAAATACATGCAGTGTTGTGTATAATATCTTAACAACCTTTTCAAATCATGTAAATAAGAAGTTGAGTTAAGAATTCTGAATTTAATTGGAGTCCCTGTATCGGTACCACTGTCATACAACAACAATCGCAATGGTTTGACAAGTATTGTTATCAATGTTGAATGAGTTTTTGCATGCTCTCAGCACTAACTGCACACATAACCTGCTTAGAAGTGGGATGAGGAAGAGATTTGGAGAACATCACTGTAAGACACATGATGGTGGGAAAGGTCACTGAAAGCTGGAAACTGAAGACTAATCATCACCTTCAGTAAGTCATCGCTGTCTTGTCATCACATTTATAAACACATGCATGTGTATGTAACACATGCATGTATTTACAAAGATGCAGATGCAAACACACATGCACAGCTGCTATTGCATGAATGATTCATGTTTTGTCACTGCTCCAGCTCCTTGAAAAGCTGCATGATGATATCATACTGGATCTTTCGCAGTCAGAAAATCCCTCCAAAGATTTGAGAAACCTTAGCATCCACTGAAGAGAATGAGCTGCACTTTGTGCTTGAAAACGGTATGACCTTTTATGAGAAAGGCAAGAACAACCAGTGCAGACAACTTTGGTTCCTCGCAGCCGTCTGTAACTGAAGGGGATTGCAGTGCACAATGAATGAGGGAAAGAAGGAAAAAGGGACAGTAACAAGACAAAGAGGCATCAATTATTCATACTTTCTCTATATGTGTTTGGAGGATGCAACTGTATATTCAAACTAGAAACAAGCCATAGCTAGTGTTGGTTGTTTTTCGGGCACAGGTTTATTTCCATAGAGGTTTTACTTCTCAGGCAGAAAATTCATTCTAGAGTACTTTGAGTAAATGTACCAACAACGCCTTAGGGGGGTGTTGTAATTACTTCTCTGGCTTTTGTCCAGGAAATGCAGCTAATTTTCCTGGTGGAAGCCCTAAAATAGGAGGAAAGCCAGAATTGTCTCTGGCCATTTCATCAATACAAAGCAGTGCACAAGCGTATATGTCCATTTAATTTAGATTAGTGTACAAATGTGCCACGCTTAAATACTACCCCTCCCACACACACACAAACACACTGTACATTTTCCAGCTCTATATTACACCATATATGCACATATTACTCTCTTTACATGTTAAACACTATATTGCAAACTATATGTAAATGAAGCACAATCCATTAACCCCATAAATATTTGCTGGGTAGAATGTACTATAGTGTTCTCTTTCAAACTCCTCTTTGTTGTTGTTGTTATTTGAGGTTTTGTGAAACACTATACTACATTTTGAATTGAAATATTGCATACATTGGCTGCTTTAGTAATACTTTTATGTGCAGACACATGATGGCTACTGCTGCAAATATAACTAGAGGTTGATTTGTCACTTGTTTGATCCATCATGGTCATTAAAAAAATCCTCTTTTGCTGCCAATGATAATATGCTCACAAGTACAACTAAAAAAGTTTTTGTAACACTATTCTTTACCAAACACACATCGCATACTTTAACCAGATAATTATTTCATTGCAATATAATGGACTTACATACATTAATGGTGCGACCATGTGTACAGCAATAATGTGATTCAACAGAGGGTGAAAGTCCCCCCACCGAGAGGATGATTGTATTACATGATTGCACTACTTGTGTACTGTTCCCCAAACTGCAGGAGGGCCATGGAAAAGATAAAATTATGTTTTCTAAAATGAACCTGAGAATTGCACTTGATATGAAGAAAAATAACGTGAACCACATTGTGAAATACGAGTCTTCATAAAAAAAATAGAATCTAATTTTAATGCTTTCTTTATACCAGGTAATTCTGTTACAGCAGTTGTCATGAAAAAGCTTGCAGTGTACTTTCCATTGTGGGATAGAGGACTATGGCATATATACAGTAGATGGTTATAAAGCATGAACATAACAATAAATAAAATTACTTTGTCACTCAAATTTAAGGTCTGGATGATGGAATAAAATTGGGGTAAAGGAAAACAAATAAGCTGCAGCAAAGTTAATGTTATTAAAATAATAGTAACTATGTTTTCTGATATCAGAAACTTGACAGTAGATCAACAATAGAAAGGTCAACAGTTAAGCACAAGAGTACAATACACAAAAGTAGGATTCATTATCACCCCAAAATCAAAAATACATAATTTTCCTCTCACCTGTAGTGCTAATTATCCATCTAGATTGTTTTGGTGTGAGTTGCAGTGTTTTGGAGGTATCAGCCATAGAGATGTCTGCCATTTTTGAATATAATGGGACTATATAGCACTCGGCTTGTGGTGCTCAAAGCCCCCAAAAAATACATTTGAAAAACTAAACAGTAATGTCTCTTTCCAGAAATCATGACTCGGTTACTCAAGATAATCAGGTCCCAGTGATAGTCCCTGTAAGCATCAGTCACAATTGTCTTTACTCAGGGCTCCTGGATGGCTGAAGCGATGAGTGGCAGATGCATTCACTAGGTGTTGCCAACTTGCCACTGTGACAGTAGTTCAAGACAATAAGCACCCTAAGGGAGACAGCTAACCTCAATTGATGATGCTGTACTGGTCATCATTTGTCTTTGCCATTGCATCTGCTACAATGTGGCAAGAAGATAAGCTTCCTGACTTCATAATCTTGATTTATAGAAGTCATTTGGCTCACAAAGTGAATCTTGGGCTTATTGAACTACCAAAAAAACAGTTAAGAAGAAGTACCAGCCACTTACTTTGTCAAAGGGTTTCAGAGTTTGGTGAATTATTTCTGCAAGTGTGTGTCTGTGTGTTATAAGTTTTCCCTGCCTGGACCGTGGGTTGTTTATGTAGAGTTTAGGTTGACAAAATCTGTCACCAATTACCTCTTAAAACACATTTGCATATCACCATGCAGTACTAGTATGATTCGAGTATTTTTACTCTTTCAGCATGTCATGTGTATTCTTTTATTTATCTTGTTAGCTTTTGCAAAAAAGCACACACTGCCATTCGAGTTAGAGGGAGATACTCATGATAATGAAAACCAGATCACCTATAGTCTTCTCCTAAAACTAATTAAATGTCAAGCATTTCATACTGTGCTTGTATTGCTTAAAGGTGGGGTATGCGATTCTAACTCAATACACTCTCCTCAAGGTCCGCTAGCTGTCCGTTCTGTGTGTGCACTGAAAAAAACTCTGGTGTTTGTACACAGTCCTGGCTCTGTAAATGGGAAACAAACAAAGTGGCTTGGACCGGGCCACACAACACTATTCCAGCCAAACAATGACTTGCCCACAGACATTCAGCTTACTTTGCCAAGATATGCTGTTGTTATGATGTTAGCTATAGTAGCAGGAGAGTTGTGAGGAGCTGTATGGAGCTGTTGTGCTGGTTCTGGGAAACGTCTCGTCCCCTCTGGCTGTTAGCTTCGCAGCAGCAACTGTAGCGACAGTTTGCTAACCCACAACTTAGCTAACATTAGTTATATTACTTGCTGTGTCATTGTTCGCTCTGAATCATGGTATTTGTCATGGTATTGGATTCCTCCAGAATCGCAAACCCCACCTTTAAAGCGACTACAAGTCACTTTCATTTTGTGTTGATTTTGGCGGCCCCTGTGGACAGAAGGAAAATATAACGTCAAAAATAAAATTCTCTAAAGAAAAATCTCTTCCTGCTTTTAACTGGCTAACTTACTATTCACTGTGAAACTTTGCCTGGGAAAATGTAAACATAGGCTCTTCCGGTAAATAGTTTTGTCTGATTTTGCGGGGAATTTAGAACAACTATATACTGTAGAAATAGCCAATCTTCTCACTGATGGTCTTGTTTGCATATGTAGGTAATATAAAGGCATCAGTATTAAATTGAGGCTGTTTCCTAAACAGTTAAAAATTCCTTGTAGCTGCTTTAAGTGTTTGCTGCACTGCCTAATAAAGCCAGAGGCAAATAAAAGCAGAGGAACAAAGACTATGCCAGCAGACAGCCACTCTAGATTAGAGGCCACACAGCCTTGAGTACTGGTTGTTTTATGGTGTGCACTGTCACTTGATCTGAAATATACACTGTTACAAAGTCCTGTTCAATGACTCTCATCCATTTATAAACAGATCTCCAGGGAGGTCTTAAAGAGAATGCTTTGCCCAGAGTGCAATCTCACTGGTTTATATTGAACCTCCAGACAGTTTAACTGCTAACCAGAGGGCCACTGTGCTTCCATTGCAAAAGAATACTGCAGTGTTCTTACTATATGAGAACAATACATTCATTTGGAGGAAGATGCATTTTGTTCCGTGAAACTGTAAAATATTTTTCTTAATGAGCACAGAACAGAAGCAAAATTGGAAAACTCCTAGAATCCCTCATTCTTGATGTTCTTATGTGGAAAGGCTCAGAAATTGTAAACAGTACCTCTCCTTGATAACACCAGCGGGACCAAAATAAAGCTTCAGTATAAAGCAAGAGGGAGATTACTCAGAAAGATACATTTCCTACCTTAATGTCTTTTTCTCTCTCCAGTCAACAATACAGTTCTACACAAATGCAGACAGATTACTCTGCTGTAACACTGAATGGCAGCATTCTTGATCTATGTAAAAGATACATTTCCTTTTCACATGTACAAAAACTGCAGAAAAAAACCTATTTACTTTCCCCCCTTTCTTCCAGATAAGGCAAGGAAGGTAAGTCGGTAGGTAGTTTTGTCTATCTAACAAAACTTACAGTGGTGTGATCAGTCATTTTGTACCAGAGTATTGTAGCACTCTAGCTTCTAGCTACAGCCACCATCTAGTCTGTGGAAGTGACAGAGCAACCCTAACGCCGGAGAAGAATATTGGCATTGGACGATTCTGCAAAACCCTGGATAATGTTCAATGACAGCATTTTTTTAATGTTCAACGCCAATGTTTTTAAAATGACGTCCTACAATATCAATGTATAATATTGTAGATGTATGGTATATGGTGACTATGGTATGGTAAAAGTTTGTTAAAAAAAATCCATAGGTGGCAGGTCTGTGACAGGACGCAAACTCTGGTCTCCTTCACAAAAGGTCAGATGCATTACACATCCATCCACTACCCCAACCTCCAGACACTTGATTTCACCTTTGCTACAAGGACACTCCACTCATGCACTGGTATTTAACGTTGGCACTGGATGTAACTTGTGTGTTGCAGATGCATCCTTTATAATTGTGATTCTCCAGGGATACAGGGCTAGAAGGAGATAGCTGAGTGCTTAAACTGATCCTTGATTGTACAACGATGTGTAAGTATTGCTTCTTACGCTGTCTTCCCATGGCAACCAATGAAAAGTGAGTACTTTGCCACCTCAGGCTGCACTGTAAAGAAAGTGACTGGAGCCTCAGAGGTACAGGGAGCATGAGTGGACACACTTTGGCTAGGAGAATGTATTTCCAAGATCAAATCCCCCTGCTGGTTTTAAAGCATGCCTTTTAAAGACAAAAGCTGTGGTTTAGGTCCCAGAAAGAAACCTCTTCTAACAACCTATTTTTTGACCGGCCTGTTAGAGTGAAGCCAAAGTCCCACCAAGAAAAGGCAAGATAAGCAAACATAATAAAAAAAGCAGGACACAAAGATCAGATAGAAAAAATGCAGTTAAAAAACAAAACAACCAGCAAATAGAGAATACAATTCCAGGATGATGATGTGCTAACTAAAACCAAAAGGACAATGTAAAGCTGAAACAGAGAAGGGAAGTGTTACCATGCTGAATATCTTCTGTCTTGACCCAAGAACTGTGAAAATGGAAGATGATTTACAACAATGGATAAAAGCCATTTCAAAAATCAAGTGGAATATTCTCAGGTTCAGGAGAGGGGCTAACATAGTGATCAGGAAAAAAAATATGCTATAAAAAGTTGGGTAAAACAAAGAAAATCCACAGGCAAAACCATTTACCCGACACCCTTACTTATTCACCCAAACATCACTGAATGCACGGGTTTCCAGGAACAGACCACAGGGTAACAACAAAATACAGAATATACTAGTAAATAGCATACCTCAATGCAGGACTTTGATGAAGAAATTATATAAAAGCAATCATCATTATCACTCAGTCAACCAGTTATGCTCCCATGTATTTGTTTTACAATAGGGTTGCACAAGAAGTGGATGCTTCCGTTTCAACCATTTTAGCTGTCTGGGTAAGAGCTGAGTGGTCAGCTTACTGTTGGTAAAACAATGGCGTCCATTATTTCCCAGAGAAAGCTGCTGCAGGATACCCAAAGCTGTAAATCAAGAATGAACTATTATTCCTCACACTGAAACAGAACAATGGAAGCAACTTGCCATGATTCAGAGTTGCAGAAGGAGAGTTGTTTGTGTGTTTGTGAGAGAGGGGAAGATAATAGATATTTAAGAGCAGTCCAAAAGCACATATCACCTTGTCCAATTGATATGTCTACTGAAAAAGAAACATTTCACTGTAGAGATAGGCTTAATCTGTCTATTTGAAACTAAGCATTGAGTTCTTATGTCGAGTGTGTCTGACGAAGCACATCACAGAGGACATTGTCCTCACCAAAAAAAATGACTGCATTGAATGATTGACCTATGACCATTGACCATTTTCATGACATGCAACCTCTTGTGACATTGTGAATAATGACTGTTGTCTCTCAGAAGCAAAGGCAGAAGTTGCATGAAATTGTTACAGTGCTGAAGGACCTCTTAGGGTGGAGGTCAGAGTGGAATATTGAGTCAACAAAACATGGGACACGGGAGACCACTGTTTGCATCCTGTCTCTGACCAATTGTCAACACTGGTTTGTTTTAACCATAACTGCAGTCTTTCCGTAACCATAACCAACCATTTTAGTTGCTTATACTATGTAGATAAGGCAGATAAGAAAATGCTTATATGAATTATTTTTGTTAATGGTCATCCTGTTTGGACGGCACTGACAATACTTACAATAGAAGCTCCAGATCAGAAAACGCTCATATGGGTCATTGTGGAAAGCAATGACAAATGACCTGTTTTGTTGTCCCACATGGTCCAGTGGTGTTGGATTTAGTGCATCTAAGATGTTTTCACCCAGGTGGCCAGAGTACAACTCTCGGCAAGACTGGTTTGATCAGCTGATGTGTCCCTCAAAGAACCTCAAAGTGCTGAAATATTGATTATATTAGGAGTCAAAAAACCACCCAAATACATGAAAAGTATAGTTTCAATATATTCAACCATACATACAACTTTAATACATATGTACAGTACATTTTAAGTTGTTTTAATGTCACATAACTTCAGTATTATTTATAAATAAATAAAAAGTATACTTATTATCTACTAAGTATCCTCTCAAAAGTATACTTTTTTTATACAGGACACGTGGTGTTTATTCTCTTGTTGTCTTGGTTAAACTGCAAAAGTGTAGTGGGGGGAGTTGGATGATTATGTTAAATATCTTGATTCTGTTGGGCAGTGCAACAGTACTGAACTGACTGAAGACCAGTTACTTTGATTTATCTTTGTAAAACTGATTTTGAGGGAAAAAAATGTAAAAATGAATGAGTTTTGACAGCTCCTCCACCCATATGCCTGAACCATTTGTTTATTGAAGACACAACAAATGAGCTATAAAATCATGCACCAGCAACAGACCTGCTGAACAAAGGAAGAAAACACTGGCAAGTACGCTGTTTTTCGACCTAAATCTGGTACTGCTTATACAACTCAAGGGCTTGTTTAGTCAAACAGAGAAAGCATTAATAAAAATCAGTTTTACTATTATGGTGATAGTAGGGCAAATCGCAGCATTACAGCTAACTAACACAACATTTTCTCTGGGTGCCTGATAAACATTTTGTTGAGAGCAAAAACATTTAGTTCTAGAACTGGATAAAACACTAACGTCTAAAAAGTAATTTGACTGGGCTGCTGGGTTGAACCTTTGTAACGTGAATGCTGTATTTCTACTGTTTCTACCTATTTCTACCTTGCGATCGCCACGATAAAAGATAAAATATTTGCTGCTATGATAACTTTCCAGAGTCCTCACACACCCCTACCAACGCAGCCCCATGCCTTGCTTTAACACAGGGCTGTTTTCAGTCTGAACGCCCGCTTAGCTTATTCCATCACTTGCCTATCATATCCCATTAGGAATTACATACATAACTTGTAGTTAGTAGTATTAAAATGCTTTATGGGTATCAAATGGATCACTTCATGTTAAATTCTGCAAAAGACATAAGACAATAATGCAATAAAAAAAAATAAATTGTATCCAGCTGGGGACCAGAGTTACCTCAAAATATGTCCTTTTCTTTCATTAAGCATTCCCGCAGTTTATATTTAGCTGCTTTTCTCAAATGTGTAAAGAATAATTATTCTCATTCATTTTCAGAAAGGAAGTTTTCAATTGTCTCATGGCAGTACAAAACAAAATCTGAAAGATTTACTCTCAATAGAGCAAGTACATATGTGTCCAAGGTCTGTCTGAAAAAACAATATGCATGACATAAAGTTCCTCTCTGAGAGGCCTCTCCACACCCCAGCAAGAAAATTCACTCTACTAATCCACTAATCAATTATTCACATATTTCCTTGGTCATGCCAGGAAATTCCTGTGAGCATATACAATAAATAAACTGTGGAAAGAGGTGAGGGGGGATTAGCATTGTGTGTGTTTGTGCGTATGCGTGTTTGGGGTGAGAAAGGGAGGAGAATAAGAAACCGAGAGATTTTTTTGGCCAAATGATGTCTTCAATTTGTCAAAACCAGTGTTTCTGAAAAGCACAGATCTTGGTTCTCTTGACTAAAGTGCTTGAAATAAACTGTCTTTGCTGCCTCTCAAAGAAGAAAACCAAACAGCTTGAAGATCATTTCAAAAAATTGTAATATATCCAAAGACACTGAACTGAAAGAGGACAAAAGAGGTTAAAAACAAAAACAAGTAAGCGCCTTGCTCAAAGGCATTTAGACAAGCATGACTGCTGTTATTTGTAAAAGATCCTAAATCGTTTTTTGCTGGTTGTTATCGCCATATCATTCAATTTACTTCAGTATACATCCTGAAATTGTGGACTTGTCATCTGTGCCCTTGGGGAGCTCTGTCTACCTCCCTGTGTGTGAGGCAGACAGCAGACAAGACGCAGCAGCTGCCTCCTCTGTAGCACCTTCACATCACCCAGCATCAACACACGGTGAGAAAAAAAAAAGCAAAAAGCTGTGCAATCCTCTAAAATGATTCACTTCAAAGTCTTGGGTCTGTTAATGTCTAAACATGTGTTTTATTTTAGTTTTAGTATTCCCATAATGAAGCCAAACTCTCAAATACTTGAGCGTCTGATGGGGAAAACCTGTGTGCGTCCACAGCAATTTTCTCAGCTTGTCGAGTGCCACCTTGTCCTGTTGTCATGGTGATGTTGTCACCCTGTATGTTAGAGGGAGATATGCACAGACACAAGGATGCTTTGTCTAATTATTGCTTGGAGACAGGTCACTGTGGAAACCAAAAAATGTCACCAATAAGGTAGGCTTTTGTGGAATATTTTGATACGTGCTTTTCATGGATTTTCATATAAATTGAAGAATAACAAATATAAGGTACAAGCAAACCTCACATCAGTCAGACTTTGAATGTCAATATAACATAAAAGGAAATAGGTAGCGCAGTGTAATGACACTGTGTGAGCTGTTTGGTCATTCTATGCTATATAATTATGGGCCTGACCACAAATCTGTTTTTGTCAAACATGGGAATAAAGCAGCAGCAGTTAACTTGCTCCCTCGAGGGTAAGAAGATAACGACGGCAATTTCATGTTTTGTTTTTTTTAAAGACTGCTGTCTTGTCCAGGGTGTTTCCCTGCTCGTCATCCAAAAGCATGCTGGGATAGGTTCCAGCTTCTAGTGACACTGAACAGAAACATCCAGTAATGGAGAGCAGATGGTCGGTTAAATTCTTGCAACTTCAATTTAACTTCAATTATTGTTTAAATGCACATTTTGAAACACATTTTTACATTTGCATATCCCATATTCTTTAAGTAAATGGGAAAAAAGGTAAAAAAGAAAAAAACATTATAAGAGCCAGCTATCTGATTAGCAAATGCAGACAAGGAGTAGCAGAGTCTTTGGTGTTGTACTATTGTATTCTTCTTTTGTCATTGCACTGTGGTTTGGAGTGAGCTTGTCACCAATTAGCTCAATGGGAGTTAATAAGTGTGGAGATGCCTCAGCCATTCATTAATCACAGCTTATGGAATGGCTTACTGGTTTTTAGTTAGTGAAGGAGGTTGATTTGATGGCATAAGCAAGATTACAAAAACACAAGTCAGTGGTCATGGCAGCTGTGCCATGGCTCCCTCATGATCATGATCAAAGTGTCCTGAATAAAGAAAGAGAAAGAGTTTGTTCTGGTGAGATTTGACAAGGCCAACACTGCCAGCAGTTGTCAGCCCTTTGAGTTTTCTATGAGACCCCTGATTGTGTTTACTTGACCTGATGAAATAAACAAGCACCTCAACCCCAGTAGATCTGTGCTGGCGCTGGTGGTCTTCGAACATGATGGAAAAGTAGGACCATACAAAGACTTAGAAGACTCATTCTAAGCATTAAGCATTATGCTGAATCAAAGACTAGGGTTTTGACTCATGCCTTCATCAGAGGCAAGTGACGAGTTAGAAGACACTTTATATACAGTTTTTATATACATGTACGGGAAATCATACAGGATAATTATATCCTTCAATAGTCAGGCTACCATCATCTGTCGTTCTTCACTTTTCCATATCTGCACCATCTTGTGGTCCACTTCATAGCAACAGTATACTGTGATGGGCTCCTTTGGTGCATTTCATACTAAATCAAAATCACAAGTTTATTAAGCCAAAATGAAACGTATGAACTTATCACAGTCAAATAAACATATTCCATAAGGAGACATATCTAGCTCTTCATCAAGTCCATGTGGCAGTAATGTTCATTTAAGTATCCAAAATGCTTTGAAATGGGATGAATTCATGCATGCGGGAACCTATTTTCAGTAGGGTCGGGGGCTGCCCAGGATTCGTACACACACATATTAATGTTGAGAATAAACAATAAACCATATATGTTTATCCTTCAAATTCCCCTCAGCAACCCCCTTTCCGCGCTAATAGATGACTTTTAGATGCACTTTAACTAAATCTTTCCTTGACTTGATTTTTGGCTTAAAGCATTTATTTTGCTGTCAATCCACTTGACATGACAAGAAGTGCAGAACTTACAGAGTTTAGTTTGCTAAAAGCTATGAGGGATGAATTTGTGAGAGGGAAAACAGTTTCACACTGCGTTGTTTTGTGTGTGTGATTGAAAATTATTTCAGTATTTGGATCATTAGCTTAATACACATAAGCGGATTTCAAAAGAGCCTGGAAAGATAGGCTAATTCCACCTGGAGAGGTTTCTAACTGTCTCAGAGTGAAATGACTTCCCCATTAGTATGAACCTCGCTGCTAATCCTCTATCTTATTAGTTATTTGAATTAGGTCCAGTGGTGGAGCTATGATTGTAGACATCCTCTCAGTGAAGTATTAACCCAGAAGAAAAGTTGTCTACAAGACCAGATCCCCCGTATCTCATTAGTTAAACAACAGTAAGAGTGCAACAACCTTCAGTCAGCTCCTGAGTAGTTTTCTTCCATCAGCTCTCTCAGTCCTTTATTTGTCACTGCAGCTCATAGAAGTGCACCTCCTTCAAGAGTATATGATAAAGCAGAAAAATGCAAAATCTCTATGGTTCAAAGTCAAGAGACGTGCTGCAATGCTGCAAAGACCTCAACTCTATAGAAAAAGAGAATTTGAAAATGCTGATGTTGGCCTGGGATGTGTGTATGGATAGGGACGTGGAATATGATCAGAGAAACTGAAATGTATCAGTGAAGAACAGCAGCAGCCCATGCACAGCCTTGTGGGAGGAACGAGCCAATCCTATCTGCTCTACACACACATACTCAGATGCTCTCTCTCTCTCTCACACACACACACACACATGCACACAGAGAGCGTTTGTGTTGTTTAAAACATCAAGAGACCCGCTGGTGCTATTTGTCATTGGTGCCTGCAAGCACTTAACACATGCGTGTGCTGGTGTGTTTTTGAGATCTGAAATGCAATTAATGTGACAAGTTTCATCTACAGTGGAGGTCAAATCTCTTGCATCATGTAATCTTATTACGCGTTATCATTTAGACAGTTTTAAGTCATGGCTCTAAGTCATTATCAAGAGGAAACCAATGTGGGGAAAAAAAAGTCCTGTTTTTCTTGATGTTTCTGTTTTTAATGGTGGCATATGCCATCTTTCCTACAAAAGTAATTTTTTCATAATACTGACATTTGTTTGAATGACACCATGTAAAATGGAAATGCAAGGGGGGTATATTTCATACTGGTGGCCCAAAATTATTTCACTCTGGCCAATATGGCAGAAACCTGCAATTCCACATGGCAGAACTCTAGATAGTAATGATAGGCAAAGAAGAATTCTAAGTTGTCTGAAACTTTTTTTTTTTTTTTTTGTGTGGAAACAACATCACTTTGACTCCAGAAGGGTGTAGTTTGTCTGACACATGAAGAAGTAACCTTTGAAAATCTCTGTTATTTTGCTCCAAGCATCTATTTAGGCCTGTTGGGAAGCTGCATACATAACCCTCACAACCCAGGTGGAAATGTCCCCTCACTCACCCACAAATCCCGTCCCTACATTTTGTCCAAGATTGGCTTCTTGTCATTGTATTCTTGTTGTCTTAATAATATGTATCCACTGTAATTAATTTCTAATTTCTAGATAATATCCTTATTATCTAGAAATTAGAAATATCCTAATTTCTAATACTATCAGTATCATCTAATACATATCAGAGCCTCAAGTGGTGCAGTGTAAAACTACAGAACGCAGTTTAGGTCATTCTTCAATAAACCAGCCGTCTTATTCTTTATTATTATTTTGAAGTAATGGCATTGTTTGAAAGTGTGTGTGAAATGGTTTGCAGCATCATTCAGGGAATTAACACTGCCTATAGTAATCACACGGCATGTATCTTAGAGCAAATAACGCAACAATAACATTATGATGAGAAAATGTATAAAACAAAGAAGTCACAAGACAAGCTGATTGCAATATATGGCTGTAAGATCAGAATTGAGAGAGCTTTAGAGATGTATAATCCATTGCTAAATTGCTTGTTAATTTTATTATTAGAATAAATGGAATAATGATGAGAGTTCATAATATTCATACGGAAGGAGGACAGGAAATGCAAACGTGTGACACTGTATTTATTTTTTTACAATTTTCTTCTAAACTACTACTATGTATGAAACTACTGAAACCAGACCGGAGAGAGTAGAGGAACATTATATTTGTGTGTGACAAGAGGCAACATTGTCAGCAGTCTTCATATATTTATTTGGGGTTTTATGTGAACACACACTGTGATAATTGCAATATGTGGCTGTAAAATCAGAATTTAGAGATTTAGAAATGCATAATCCGTTGCTATATTGCTTGAGTGGACTAGAGTTTACACAGAAACTGAATAAGATAGTTCATTTTATTTCAGGTTTTACAAAATAAATGGAATAATGATGAGAGTTCATAAAATTCATACAACAGGACAACAGGAAATACAAACGTGTGACATTTCAGAGGTGTATGCTTGTCTTATTTTCCTTGTATCCCTGGACAGAGTACAGGAACAATATATTTGGCTGTGATAAGAGGCAACATTGTCAGTAGTCCTCTTATATTTATTTGGGGTTTTATGTGAACACACTGAAATGTATTTGTTGAAGTCTGTGGACAATGTTAACACCACTGTGTGTGTGATCTCAAAATGTATGTCAACTTGTTCCTCACAGGGACTGTGAGAACTGATAAAGCACTTCCTCTGTAAAGCAGGACATTGGGTTTTACAAACAGAATGAATGTTATAAACCGTCTGACTGCTCTGAGATTAACATCCAAATCATTTGGTTTACAAGCGTCTCATTAATAAGGAGTGTCTGGGAGATAACGAATGAAAAACTATGTCTGTGTATATGTCGAGGTGGCTGTTATTTTCAGAGTTACCACTGTCATGACAAGAGGCTTAAAAAATATCATCATATCAGTAAGATCTGTATCACACTAATAACTATCACTTACTGTAATATTTCCCCTCTCTCTGGAGGTCCCTTTAGTGTCTCTTAGGTTTAGATACTGTCTCCTAAAATAAGATCATAGCCCAAAGGCACACTTCTCCTCTCCTTATGTCAATTCATTTCTTCTATTTACATTTTCCTGACTATATTTTAATGAACGGAAGACAAGACATTAGAAACCGCTTTTCAATTAGGTCCCTTCATGGTATCAGTGAAGTCTAGAAACCTCACAGAGATAATGATACATAAAAAAATAATTTAAAAAATCAGTCTTCACTAAATTCGAAATGTACTATAAAGAAGAGCTGGTATGTGGCCACTGACAAAATCCTTGAATTTTTCTTTTTGATATCAACAAGCTGTATAAAAGTTAACTGATATACATTTTAAACTGTGTATTAACTTGATATGTTTAAACATACTCTCTGGAATACAGCAGAACATACAAACTGTTATATTAAAATTGCATTGATACAGTAAATTTAGGTGTGTATAGTACTTTATATAGGTGGAATATATAATATTTGTCCACATTTCCTGGCCCATTAGTAGTAGTAGTATCCTGCTTAACAACACTGTCAAGTAATATTCTACATGGGGGACATCAACTTAACAGCAAACCCTTGAAATGTCTTCTTGTTTGTTAGTGTAATCTGTTATTATGAGATGAACGTCCCCTTCCAGTACACCCTGTAGTCTGGTGCGTAGGCATACAACATTGCCACTAGGTGGTAGGCTATAATCACAAACTTCTACATTGTGGAATATTACCTGACAATACATTTACCAATACATTTCCTGAAAACAGTCAGTGAAGTTGAATGATTGTAAAACATTATTGTAAAAACTCATTTAGGAATGACTTTTTGTTATAACCTGTGCTTTTAAGACAAAACCTGACCTTTGAGTATTGTCTAATTCCCCATTTCATTTGTAGTTATCACATGTAAAACACTAATGTTGGAATATAACATTTTACTGGTGTTACATTTGCAAGTGTTACAGGAAGGGCTGTAGTGCTCATTTATTTATTCATCTCAAGACTGGTCTCCATTACAACATCAAACAGGATGATAAATGATTGGATCATATGTATTACACCAGGGGGCAGGAGAGCTTTACCAAAGACTAGTACATGATGACAAATGAGGGGACATGAAAAGGAAAATAATTATGAAATATGCGTTGATCTTGGGAATGCTAATGTGTTATCTTAGGTCAGTCACCTTTTTCTCTAATATATTATGTTGTCGTACAACATAAACCAAAGAAGGGCAAAGATGACAACTGTTGTGCTACTTTTTATTACCCAATAAACCCAAGAATTTCTGAGGCTGCAGTATTGTTGTTGTTGTGTGTGTGTATATATATATATGTGTGTGTGTGTGTGTGTGTGTCAGGGTGGTCAAACAAGCACAACATCTACATCAAAATTCCTGGTGATTCTGACATTATACCCATCTTCTGAATGTATACTTTACTGCCTAGGAAAAATAAAGCAAATTCAGATTTTATCTGCAGTAAATGTAGTAATCAAGTGAAAGGAGAAGGTAAAATAGGGGGAACCAAATTGCCTTCAGATGACTCCTTTTGCACTCAGTAACAGCTGAAATTTTAGAAAGAGAAAATGATCACTTATTCTCATGAAAGCAAAACAAAAGTTGGAGCAATAGCTTTGGTATTTGGTCTACCCAATTCCAATCTTTCTCAAGTGAAATACACATTCTTGTCAGTGGTTCGTCTTTACTGCAGTAATTTAAAGACAAAGATGTGCTTTGTATCCCACATCCTTTTCACTGGCAATCAGATTCCATCTTTACTGTAGGAGCTGCCATGGCTTTAATTAAGTGGCCCACTGAGATTTTACTCAATTTTACTGAAAACACCACCTTTCATTAGAAATAGTTTTGCCAGCAAATGTTCCCACACATTCCTGATATGTATATCTAACTTGCCATGTATGATACATGATATAAAAAGAAATCAGTAAATGAACATCGATTGAGGCTCAATTAATCATTTTTACATTCACATGTGACTATTTTGCATCAGCAAAAGTTGTTTTGGGCGAAATATAATCATGCCTGGGGACATTTGTTTAATCAACAAAATATGATAAGGTACTGAAAAAAAATGAAAAAGAAAACTTTCACACCACAGAGAAGATTTCACAGATTCAATTAGTATGTAAACAGCTGCAAAATGTTCACTGTCTGTCTTTTTAGCCACGGATATCTACGTGGCTGGGAACTTTGGATGGATTGCTTTGAAATTTTGTACAGACATTCATGGTCCCCAGAGGATGAATCTTACTGACTCTGGTGATCCCCCGACTTGTCCTCTAGCCCCAGCATGAGGTTGACATTTATGGTTTTAAGTGAAATGTCAGGAACAGGTACTGGACGGACTGCCGTGAAAATTTGTACAGACATTCAAGTCCCCCTCAGGATGAATTCTAATATCTTTGGTGATCCCTTGACCTTTCCTCTAATGGCATCATCAGGTCAAAATTTTAATTTGTCCAATACTTTGATTTACAACCAAATAACTGCAAAACGAGACATTCAGCCTCAGCTGAACTTTTTGTTTAGTGCTCATTAGCAAACGTTAGCATTGTTATTGTGAGCACATTTACGTTAGCATTAAGCTTGAAGCACCACTGTGCCTCAGTACAGCTTCACTAGCATGGCTGTAAACTCACTGTCACATGTGTTCATTATTAACACATTTACAAAATGTTCACTGTTTTTGTTTTTATTGCCTTACAATATCAGCTTGTAGCAACTAAAGCATGATTAAGGCACTTAAAACATCTTGATGAAGATTAGGGAAACTGTGGTCATAGTGTAATACTGTCAACACTGATTTGAAGTATTAGACAAACACGAGCGTCATGTCTTAAATTTGAGCACTTTGGACATCCATCATCACCACCCGAACTACAGTATATGACAATAAATGTTCCCAGTTAAATCACTATTGCAAGTCAGTTGTACATTAATGTTTCTAGAACATAAGGATTGAGTACAGGGTTAGATATACACAGATGTTACTTTATGTTGTAATAATATAATCCACCTCCCCAAGGAAGGCACCCACTGTTGACATTTTTCAAAAACAGCCTTCACCCAGCCAAGGAGAGACAGACCTCATATGCCAAGAGCGTAGAATCACTTGTAACTTCCTCAGAACCAGCAGCTCCCATCAGACAGCAGAGGAACACGAACATGAGCCCCTGTTGTGATATCTGTTATGCCCGACCAGTGTTACAGTATGTAGGACAGCACAGCTGTGACTTTTGGAACCAGACTTTCACAGATAAAAGAGTAAACTCTCATCTGAGGGTAAACAATTCTGTGTCTGAAAAGAATTAGGAATAATTGGAGGCATCAAATCATCACTGAATGAAAGAAGCAGGTAAAAAAAAAATTGAGTCTGTTTTCTCCCTTCAAATTCAACACAGGGTGGTTTTTGCCCAAAGCTTAATAAAGCCATTACAGAAAAAACTGGAAGTATATTAACAACAGCCTCTTGCCAAAAACAGTCACAACTGCCTCTCGTTATATAATAACAGTATGAAAACTGCAAGAAATGACAGTAAATCACAATGACAATCCAAAATATTATATAAGCCATTGATTGTATCCTGAATTACGGTACTCTCTGCTTCCAAATGTGATTTATGTTTTTTCTCAGAAACAATATATCAAGCATCAAGTGAAACATCGTGTGGAGCAAACTATCGTCCTCTGATACTTAAGAGTCTGTATATATTTGTGTCAATTACAGTAAAACAGTGAATAACGTGAATTATGTTTGCTATCATTTGAAATAACCACTCACTAATAAAAAAAAAGCCTGCTGAGGGAGCACTAAAGTCTCTGTTGTGCTTCCTAAAAAACGGTGGAACTATAGCTACTAGTACCATTGTTATTGTTGCTGCTAATAGTAGTGCCCTAACCATTATTCCTCTGATATTTAAGTGGTGTCTGCTCTCTCTCTCTCTCTCTCTCTCTCTCTCTCACACACACACACACACACACACTTGTTTCACTATCCCCGTGCTTTCCCTAGCCCCTTACCCTAACCATAACCATCACAACTAAATACCTAACCTAATTGTAACCTGTACCCTAAAACCAAGTCTTAACCCTCAAAAAGCAGTCTCTACCCATGGGCTAGTGTGTATTCAGGTCCCCACCAGGAACACACACAACATGACACACACACACACACACACACACACACACACACTGTATAAACACTTTACACTTGAATAACTACACTGACACTGTCCAGAAGCTTTCAGCTAGTCTGTGTTTATATGAACTTATTGATGCTCACTGGTAAAATGAGAAATTATAAGGGAAAAAAGTATATTTTAAGACTATGTTGGTCTGCTCTCATGCCTTTCCTTTCTGTTATCCTAAGTGATCTTTTTTCATTCCAAATGTGTCAAATTGAGCCCAGAATCTCATTCAAAAATATGCTGCCTCAAGAACATCCCGCCTAAGATATTGTTAGATATGAATTCACAATTAATCCACAATGGTGTAATTTTTGTCTCGTCCCAAACATTCTTGTCAGAATTAAAATTCCATGTGAACTGCAGAAAAGCAGTCTTTATATCACCAGGGATAATCATCAGCAAGCACAAAACAGATTCAATTGACTAAAGCACAGCATTTTGTATGATGACACAAAACAAAAAAAGATGTTCTGGTAATTTGTTAAAATCAGCTCACAACTAACACAATATTACGGTATATTACAAATTAGGATAATCCACAGAACTCACTGTGGAATGGAAAATTCCATTCACATCAATGTTTCAGTTTCAAAGGCAGACATTTCAATATCTCAGGACATAGCACTGAAACTGGTTAGCTACCACTAAGGTGTAAGTGTGAAAATAGTGTTTTGTGATTTGGATCAAATGATTACTACTTTCCCCATATGGGAATAATAAAACGTAATTTATTCTTATCTGCAGCTTGTTATGAAGCTATTTATTGAGTATGCTGGTTTTTGATACCTGATGATGAATCATTGAACAGCAGTACACACCCAGGTGTAATAATATTTCCAGCATTGAATCTTGGATGAGACTTCAGCGCAGGTCACTCACCAGTACTGATCTCTGTCATCAGTATTACTCTCTGTCTGCATGAGAGGCCCAGAGGGAAAGAGAGTGTCAAAACACCTCTAAAATTTGGCTACACATCAAAGTTTGTCACAGTACAGTACTTCCAACAGTAGATTTATAGACTGAGTTTGCCTTCACTGAAGTCAGTGTGAAATGCTTCTATTGCAATCATTGGCAGCATGTAGCTATAGAAGCCATTTGTCTCGGTGTAGATTTCAGCCTCAGAGTGGGAGCTTGTTTTTGTCAATGGGCAAGCAAACGCAACTAGCCAGGTGTGTTGTCACACTCAGAGTGGGAGGTTATGATTTTCTGGAAACAGTTCTTACCACTGCATACTCTGAAGAAGCTGCCTTATCACCTATGGACGTCATGTTTGGGACAATCATCTACATCAATACTGTAAGTATTTAGGCTTTTACTCAAAACTAACCATACCAGCCTTGCTTATGGTTGGTTATTATTTTAATATCACTGTTACTTTTTTCTATTAACACTTTTTGTCAAATTTTGTTCAAATGCAGATAATCTGTTATAATCAACAGATTTTTTTTTTGTTTTATTTTGCACCTGTGCACACAGATAATGTAAAGCACATTGCGTTACTTTAAGGAAATAAATATGCTATACACTCTTTTTCTGAATGACCAATTGATTTATTGCTTGTGTTTATTTGTGTTTTTTGTTGCTTTACATCCAAATACAACATGGGCACAAGATTAAAAGAAGAGGGAACTGATGCAAATGGCCAGGGGTCTTTCATACTGTCAATAGCACTCTGTGATAAAGTGCCCCTTTGGCTCAGGCCACTGTGTCTTTGTTTTGTAGAGGAAAACTTCTCAGTCACAACACCTGCCAAATTCTTACAAGATTTCAAAATCTCATGACAAAAGTAATGAAAGAGACCCATTTTTTTTTGTTATTCTTTCATGCTATTAATGTCCCATTCTGCCAAAAGTATATACAGATTGAGTTCAGAATTGGGAGTTTAATATTTGTCCTTTAGAGTGCCTTCAGCAAGGATCCAGAGACTACCAGTGTGCCTGGATGATTTGCATCCCAGAGAGCTCAGCTGTTCACTAACACTCATCTCAACTTAATTATGCATATGCAGGCTTTCACATTTAAAGTAAAAGTTTTATTAAATTATCATTGTAAGCTAAAAAAAAAATCTCTTAATTGGAATTAATGGGTCCAGCCCAACCTATGAAAAATAGACCAAAAAGTACACAAAAGTAGTGGTGGAAGAAGTATTCAGACATTTTACTTAAGTAAAAATAGCAACAGTGTAGAAATACTGTGTTACAAGTCCTGCATTCCAAAATGTACTTAAGTAAAAGTACAAAAGTATTAGCATAAAGATACACTAAAAGTACCAAAAGTAAAAGTACTCATTATGCAGGTCCATTTCAGAATAATGTTATTAATATTATTATTACTGTATATCACTATAATTATTGATGGATTAATGTGTATTTTTTTATTTTCTTGTTGCAGCTGGTAAAGGTGGGGCTAATTGTAATTACTTTACATACTGCTGGATAGCTTGTGAATTTCCCCCAGGGATCAATGAAGTCTCATTTTATCAACCTATAATACTAATACATCATACTGTTGATTATATTTTGTATTTATAATCTGAATTTGCAAAGTAACTAGTAACTAAAGATACCACATAAACGTAGTGGAGTAAAAGGTACAATTTCCATCTGAAATGTAGTGGAGTAGAAGTATATAAGCAGCAGAAAATGGAAATACTCAAGTAAAGTAACTCAAAATTGTACTTACTTTCCACCACTGCACAGGGGTGTCCATATATACGGACAGGGGTGTCCATATACTTTTGGCCACATGTGTTGAGTCCATGTTAGTTATAACATGCAACAGATTTATATATTTTTATTTTAAATTTGTTAGATAAAACAAATGTGGTTTGTGTATTAATGTGTAAGTTGATCTTAATATACTGTAATGAGATTCAGATGAGGTACTAGAAAGCAACATGAAGGGCTCAACAGTAAGGAGAGCCCGACTACCCGGGGCAAGTAAAATACCACATCGGGCAAGTAAATCTAGCAACTCACTTGTCCGATTGGGCAAGTGATTAAAAAGAATTACGTGTAAACACATGTATTTTCCCAGAGATGACGATGTAAGTAGCTATCTCTGTTGAAAGTTGCACATACCGATCGGGCACTCGCGAGTAGGGATGGGTACCGAAACGCGGTATTAAACGGGCCCCTGGGCTAAATCATTAAAGATTCCGCTCGCTGCAACCTCTCCTGCTGTCTGTCGGACTGAGCTCCTCCACACACACACCGACACACACACACACGGAGCGCAGCGATCAGCAGATCAGACAGGCCGCGGTGGAGTTTCCTCAAGTTGACAACTAAGCTCGTTACTGTAAGTAAGTGCAATAAAAGCTCCACAAGTAAAAAGCCAATAAACCTGATCAACAAGCATAAACATGTGAACATGTAGAAATAAATATTTTAATCTGCTCTGTCTGCAGTCTCACATATGTTTTACACAAGCGAGCTAGCTCGGCTAATTGTTACAAATTGTTACGAATTGTTACAAACAAGTGTTTAGCTTAGTTTGCTACAAATCAGCAGTAACTTACCTGCAGGTGAATCAGTCAGCAGCAGAGGGAGGAGGACAGAGGACAGGAGGGACTAATACTGACTGATGTCTCCATTCTTTCTAAACTTCACTCACTATTTTGATGTCAGGAATATGATTTATTTTACTGACATTTTAGATTTGTTTTCAGTGAGATATTATTGAGTTTATACAGTGACTTTGCTGTTGTACACTTTACTGTTGCTGCTCTAGAAACAACATTTAGCTATATTTAAAATATTCAATTCTAATCCTGTTTTTTTTAAAAGCAATTATTTAGTAATGAAAAAGATAAGAGCATCAATAAGAATAGTAGTATCAATCAAATCCTAACGATACCCATCCCTACTCACGAGAAAATGGTGGCGGGCAAAGACAAAGTTTATTTAGATAAATTATCACTCACTCACAGTTAAGGAGTCCATCTCTAGGGAGAAGGAGGGAGGATTGTCATACCATTTTTGATATGCAATAATGTTTGTGTGTCCTTGTTCGGATTCATTTACTTTATTTATAAAGATTAAACATGACAATTACCTTTTTGCTGTTAGTTGATAACCGCTACTAAATAAAACAATTTGTAAAGGGGCAAGTAAAAATTTACTTCGGGCAAGTAGATTTCTGACCCACATGCTGACTGGGCAAGGGAAAAAAAAATCTTAACGTTGAACCCTGACATGTGGTGAAAAATAAAACAGATTGCTAGCTTCTCTCCATGTTGTGTGTGATTTTGTTCTGCAAAGGAAAACAGGAGCTTACATCGTCCCTGACATCACACACTCTAGCACCCCAGCATGTGATGTGCTAGACAACCTGTGCCACCTCTTGCATCTGATTTCCGGCCCATTTACCCTTTAGCTTCACTTTCTCTGTCTCATCTCTCTCCCCGCATGATTCATTCTTCACCTACAGTTTGAAATTCACTTTGGGTCAAAAGGCTGAGAGACTGGCAATGGGGAAACCTATCAAAGAGAGTGATGATAAAAGATGTAAGAGCTAGGGAAACATTAGGGCATAAACCAAAGCTGGACAGAACATGGGAGATTAAAAGGGTCAGTTCACCTAAATAAGGTTGTGAGATCTCAAACCTCTGCTGCTACCCCAATACAATGTGTTGAAAAAGAGACAACGCCTTGGTTACTCAGTATAATCTACAGACCCAAAAAACAGAATGATAGTAAATTATCTTTGATATGTAGTATTACACCTTTGATAGATGTAGTAGTTCACATCTCCTACTTATCAGTCTAACTCAAAGTGAGACAAAAACCAATGATTTGATTTTGATCCCTCCAGGACTTTCAGGTTTTAGAAAGATTTTGTAGGTAACTGACTCCATAGCAAAGGGCTAATTTTCACAGTGAAAGAGATTAAATGAATACCTCTCTAAATAAACACAGCAATCATACACTTGACTGGAAATGAGTACAAATACTTTTTGCTCATTGACAACACAAACCAGCCAGTGTTTTTCCATTATAAATCATTACATGTCTGCACTACTCTTCATTTTGCAATACAAGCTGTATCCATAGCTTACACTGTTAATACAGATGCCCATAAAAATAGAGGGAGGTGAGAGCAGCACTAAGAGTATCCTGTGATACCAATGGCGATTTAGTATTGATTTGCCATTTGACACAGACGCAGTAATTGAAACTAATGGAGGGACTTCAAGGGGACAGCAGAGAAAAGAGGAAAGGAAAGGTGAACAGTAGGAGAAAACGGCTTTGGCGGTTGGAAAGCAGAGAAGAAAGTTGGAGTGAGTGCAGTGCCCTTTTATGATGGTCTGGTGGAGTTTGCTGTGTTTTCACCTGTTGCAGTTGATTGCAGAAACAGAGCTTCTGGCAGTAACATTGTAAAGAAATACCTCTTTTTCGTTTGGGAACTTACGTGAAACTGGTTTATGAAATTAAGCGTTTGCTGTTTAAATTTAAGATGGAATCTGTCCTCAAATTAAGGATATCATATTGATAGTCTTATTTTGTATTTATCACGAGTCTGTACATATTTAGCTATGCTCCATTTTTCACTATGATCATAGCACTAAACCAGTTTTGTTTTCCAAATATTTTTTCCCCTTGCCTTATTCAACATTTGCCCAGTGTTCTGTGAAGACTGTCCTCACCAGAAATGCACCAGAATTGGTCATTTAATCAAACACTTAAAACAACCTTATAAGTGACCTCTTGTTGTTACACAAATGATAACTGTTCTCTCTCGATTGCAAAAGTGAAGGTAGCGTGACACTGTGATTGTAGATGGCTGGGTGTACAAAGTGTCCAAATGTGATACTGAAGATGATGGTTCGCGTCCCATCTCCTACCAACAGTCAATACTGGTTTATTGTAAGCATGACCACAATCTCTCCCTAACCTTAACCAAGTACTTTTATTTTCTCAAATTTAATTGACCTTTACCACAGAGGTGGCAGATCAGACAATGCTCTGATCATATTCTGCCATCAGTGGCTTCAGTTGCACAGTCTGTTGCTACTAGTAACCCCTGCTGTTCCATAGCAGTTGCAGTTTTGTCAGATCTTTGACACCAGTAAATATTGACAGGCATCTTTTAGATATCTACTCCCAAATGCCCTTGTTGGAGCATTAAGAGTAGGTACTCTTTTGTGTTTGTTGATTTTATATTTTTCTTAATTCAGTTTATTGCTAACCAGACAAACCACTACACAGTTCTGGCTGTCTGATGCTAATGTGTTGCTAATGCAGCATTCTAAATAACTGTTAATTACTGTTGAGCTAGCTAACTGTTATTCCGTACTTTTACTGTTGTGGACTCTATTTGTATGTTTACATTAAACCCAAATGTGATTGCTGAACATCTCATTCCAAAACAATGGGCATTAATATACTGCTATAACAGTCTCCACTCTTCTGGGAAGGCTTTCCCGTAAATGTTGGAACCTTGCTGCAGGGATTTGTTCCAATTCAGCCACATGAGCATTAGTGAAGTTGGGCATTGATGTAGGGCAATAAGGCCTGGATCGAAGTGGGTGTTCAATGTGGCTGAGTTTTTTGTGCAGGCCAGTCAAGCTCTTTCACACCAAACTTGGAAACCATTTTTTCATAGACCTCGCTTTGTGCACAGAGTATTGTTATGTTAAAAAAAGGACGGGACCTTCCCCAAACTGTTCCCACAAAGTTTTTGGTTTTCAGAATCAGAATCAAAAATACTTTATTGATCCCTGTAGGGCAAACTCTTTTGTTACAGCAGCTCACTATCACGTCAGTGCACACAAGGATAGAAGTTCTAAGCAACTTTATCAGAATATAATACACTATAATACAGGTAAGATAATTAAAGTGGATATAAGTATAAAATTAAAATAAGTGTAAAGTACAAGCGGATTTACCGGTTGATGATAAGTATGTACAGTATAATATTACAATGTAATAATACAAGTAGTAAGTAATAGTGCATGAACTGTTAAGTGTAGCTTATTAAGATTATAATGAGATGGTGGATATTGCACAGCAGTAATAGAAGTATGAATAAATATCAATAAATAGGGAATTTTAAACTGAAAAGAGTATATTGCACAGCAGTATTAACACAGAATATTGCACAATTATTTCAAGTATAGCAGAGATGTAATGATCAATGTCCAGTTTAATGACTTAAGGTCATACAGACTGACACTTAAAGGGAGGAGTTAAAGAGTTTGATGGCCACAGGCAGGAATGACTTCCTGTGGCGCTCTGTGGTGCATTTTGGGGGGATGAGTCTTCCGCTGAAGGTACTCCTTTGTTTGACCGGCACGTCATGGAGTGGGTGGGAGACACTGTCCAAGATGGCATGTAGTTTGGCCAGCATCCTCCTCTCTGACACCACCGCCAGAGAGTCCAGCTCCACCCCCACAATGTCACTGGCCTTACGGATCAGTTTGTTGAGTCTGTTAGCGTCCGCTACCCTTAGCCTGCTGCCCCAGCATGCAACAGCATACAGGATAGCACTGGCCACCACAGACTCATAAAACATCCTCAGCATTGTCCGGCAGATGTTGAAGGACCTCAGCCTCCTCAGGAAATAGAGGCGGCTCTGGCCCATCTTGTAAAGAGTTCTTAGCCCAGTCCAGTTTATTGTCCATGTGTACTCCCAGGTACTTGTAATCCTCTACAATGTCCACATTGACCCCCTGGATGGAAACCGGAGTCACTGGTGCCTTGGCCCTTCGTTGGTCTACAACCAGCTCCTCAGACTTTGTCGCATTGTGCTGCAGATGGTTCTGCTCACACCATGAGACAAAGTTCCCCACCACAGCCCTGTACTCAGCCTCATCACCACCGCTGATACATCCCAAGGGGGGATAAGAGGTCCAGCCAGACATATGAAAAGCAGCCCTAGACCAAAAGTAGACAAAGGCAGTGGAAGAATTAAGATTAAGTAAAAGTAGAAAATACTGTGTTGTACTTCCAATTGGGTCGTTCACTGGCATGAGGGACAATGTAACAAATGTTTACAGCTAGTCTGAGTTGTATTCACTGTCCTTAAATTTGTTGTGTTTTGTCCAATACTGTTTTCAGTTTCACAATTGCTTCCAGTAAAGACTTCAGATCAATTCCTGTCTTCACCCTTTATTGGAAGTGTGTTTAGCTTACACACATAATAAGGGCAGAAGTCATATAGGTCATTTTTGGGGGCATTGACAAACAACATATTTTGTTGTTTCAAGGTATGAGGAATTGTTGTTACTGTGAGTAAAATCATAAAAACTTGTCATGCAGTTTAACTTCTTCCATTGGTCATATTGGGAATCTACTGTATAATTAAAGCCTTTTCTTATACCATTCATACTGTATAAAGATGCAACTCCCATACCCTCCAAATTATAAACCATTTGGACCAACAAACTTTTTTGCACAACACAGTATGTGATTTCTGTCTCTTGACTGATTGGGGGAGGGTGGAAGTTAAACAGTCCGAGTCAAAACCCCAAGGCCATTTTTCATTCACAGTTTGTCCCTGGTCCTAATTAAGGAGGGTTATTACATATTATATAATAACCTAGTCCTGTCTCAACAAGGCCTTGCAGCTGTTTTTGCTAGAGATTGAAAAACAGACAAACTTTTGTCATAAACATACTGTATAGTTGAAAATCATGTACTCATAGTTCATATTTTTACTTGGATGTGGATATAAGTTTTGAGCAACACTATAAACTGTAGCACAAACAGAAAAGATGAGGTTAAACTCAACTGTTCATAATGTGCAAATAAGTTAAAATAAATTAATTTCACCTTAACCCGAGTATGGCCAATAGCTGAGTCACTGCCACACAAACAGTAGTGTAGAAGTTGTAAGTACAGACTAAATATTGTATTTTTAAACAAAGAATAAACAGACCTCTGGATGCTGTAGACATTACCTGGTGAAGGTTATGAAGTTAAGTCAGCATAGGAGAAGAGGGATGACTGAAGTGTACTGAATGAAGAATCACTCTTTATGGACCAGCTGAACTGAGCTCAGCAGGAAGAAACACTGCTTGAGTGAAACAACAGCAAATCTCCTGTGAAAATTAGCCTTTTAGTGAACCTGAAATAACAGAAACTCAGACAGAATATGAATGACACTACTGTATTATCCCTGAACCTCCCGGAGCAATATATAGGCCTATATATGCACATTCAAATGACCTTTGGTAAACAAAACCATATTAATAATTCATAACCTTTACTTTTGAATTCAAAGGTGTATGTGATTTATAATGACGTTTTTTCCCCCACAGTTTGAAAATTCATGTTTGTGTTCTCTTGAATAAGAGTTAGCCAGAAACTAAATAATTGCTAAAGGGAGGTTGTCTGCTGTATAGCTGTATTTTAAATCTACGTTCTGTAATCTTTCTTACAACTTGCATCTGTCAGCACATAAGAAACCCAGAACTGAACATATACAATTTTCTCTCTATACTAGATGTAAGGTTCTGGGAATGGATGTGCTGTGATGCACTGAGTGATAGCAGTTTAGATACACAGTAAGCCTTGAACAGAATTGAAGCCCATGGTCCACCCACACAGGTGTTTTGACTTATTTTCCCTGATTAGACCTCTTCTCAGAACAGTGTGGGCATGAACATACTGTGATTGATTGACATCTTGTCAATCCTGTCAGTTTTGCTGAACCTGTTGGGTTGGGACTTTATTACTTTATTACATTACTTCATTAGCTGCGGTTACATGGACAATATTTCTTCAACCCGATTGAAATCATCCTGATTAGAGACTCCAACTTAACAGTCTACATGGACGCTAAATAAAGTGATCTGATAAGGTGTGTTTACATGCCCCAAAGCATGTAATCAGACTTTTTTGACATGCACAGAGTGGTTCTGTGCACTGTGAAGCAGCTGTTTAATCTGCCAGAAATGTAACAGAAGAAGTTCTGCTGTTCTGTTTCTGTTTCAATCCTTGCTGCATTCACACAGATTCAGGGAGACGGTAGACGGCAAACTGGACATCATTTTAGTGGACGAGACGGTAAAGTTAGGTGATCAGCACAGAGCTGGGTGGAATACCAGGTAGGTAATATGGAAAGCTATCTGGCTAGCTATTAACTTTGTGTGGTCGACATCACCATAGCAATATATCATCATGCGCGTTTCGTTTTGCCGTCCTACTATTCTGTCGGACTGTTTGTTTTTCCCGTGCTGTCCAGAAGGTGTTGTCCGTCAGCCGTTTACCATCTGCCTGAATCCATGTGAATGCAGCAGCACAGTCTCCAACAAAAAAAGTTGTATCAGACACGGACCAGTTTTGTTTTGCTACCACGATGTTTCTGTCCCTTCACGTTACCTAATGTTACCCGCACGTGGGACAAACATGCACAGAAAGAATATTTATTCCAACCAGATTGGATTAAGCGTTTACATGGTTATTAGTTGCTAATATTTTCCTATTAAAAAGATTATCAAAGGTTTACACCACCCCTCTCAACCCGATTGAAAATTCCTTCCAACTGGGCCAGTCTCTTCCGACTGAAGTGGTTACATGAGGCATTTTTATTTTGATTGGGCTATTATTCCAATTATTAGTGGAATATTAGGGTCCATGTTAATACCAGTATAATTTTTTATATAATATAAAAAATCATATCGTGATAATGGCAACATTCCGACTTGTTGACGTAATGACGACGTACTGTTATGCACAGCAACAACAAGCATGGCTGAAAGCGACAGAAACATTGCTACCGGCTCCACGGTGGAGGAGTTGGTTCCATGGGGAGTGACTTCAGTAGTGTGGAAGTGGTTTGGTTATAAAAGATCAATCAGTGTTTCCCACACAGACTTTACTTGGTTGGACCGCCCAGGTATATTAACGGCACCATCCGCGATCGATTAACTAGTGGACAATCCCCCCTCACTCTACCCCTCCCGTGCCGTCTCCGGATGGTCGCACATGCTCTGCAGAGAAACACACAGAGAGAGAGACTCCCACTTATGCCGTTGTTTAGTAAAAGCTTGTAAGTGCACATGTTGGTGCCAATGTCATTCGGTACCATGTTGGTTTTGCTCGTTTCGACAGGCGATGTCATTAACAACAAGCCTTCTCCACACGCGGCTCACCTGCTGCTGTGAAAAGGGAATCGCAGGTAAAAAAGTCCAAAACGCGAATGGTGTTTTTTGGGCAACTTTATAAAAAAAACATACTGCTGATGAATAAAGTCAACACATACAGGGAGAAAGAGAAAGAGGCGGGGCAAGCCGGTGTGTGTGGGGAAAAGAGAACTGAAGGGAAACGCAAGCTGAGCAGATTAACGTAGTTTGCCATTAAACACTAAAATAAGGTGGAGGATTAAGTAAAATCAAAATGGTGAATTAAGAAATAATTAACTAAAAATAGGGTAATGTATTCTTTAAATATTCTAATATTTTCAATAGACAAAATATATATATATATATATATATATATTAATATCCTCAGGATGTTTTTCATATCGTCAATATCGTTATCGAAGAAATACCCTGAAATATCGTGATATTATTTTAGGGCCATATCGGCCACCCCTAATCCATGTAAATACAGCTATTGTTATTAAGCATTCATGCAATATTGGCTAACTGTGAAGAAAAGGGAAACCGCCCGTTATTTCGACTTGGGAGTGTTCACGCATCATTCATAGATGGTTACCCCACTCTTAACCTTGTAGACACATCAGATAAATAGCCTAAATTAGCTTCTTTTCTTGTGTTACATATTTGTAGACGTTAACAAGTGAAACCAGGCGCAAACAAGCAGCGTATAGCTCCTTTAAATTGAGCAGAATTGATTCCAGTAGTGTTAATATTGAATTTGTTTTAGATGTAACTAGAGTTGCAACGATTAATCGATTAGTAGGCAACTATTCTGATAATCAATTCATCGTTTTGAAGAAATCTATGGTTTCAGCTTCTCAGATGTGAATATTTTCTCGTTTACCTAGTCTTCAAAAGACAGTAAACTGAATATCTTTGGGTTTTGGACTGTTTATCGGACAAAACAAGACATTTGAAGACGTCACCTTGGGCTTTGGGAAATTGGGCTGGACATTTTTTACTATTGTCTGACATTTCATAGACTAATCCATTAATCCAGAAAATCAGCCTGAATGATGTGACGTGACTGCGACATTAGTTCACAGTTTGGAGACATCACATAATTCCCAGCATAGGTCAACCCAGCTTCAACCTGACTAGAGGTCTAATCAGCCAGGATAATTCAGCTGTGTGGGTGTGCAGGGACTTTGGTCTTGGACAGAATCGGAGGGATATCATACACCTTGGCTTTGCCTTATACAAGCTCATCATTCAGGGCCATGAAAATGTACCATTTACTGTAAACGGTGTATAGGAGCAACATGATTGCTTATATGCAGTGCATGTACACAACACAAACCTTGTCACAACCACCATCAGTATGGTCAATGAGCCGGCACATTTCAGCAGATTGAAAATGTCGGTGTTTCCTCTTGACATTTTTTGCAGTGAACACAATATCCTGTCTAACCTTTCATCCACTCCATTTTTCATGGATCGCTTTGCTGCGGTGTTTGATTCTGAGCTGAATGGATTCTGCAGTTGTACAGCTTCCGGAAGACAATGGCTTCGACTGAAAAGAGCAACACAATAATATAATTTCAAACTGGTAAACCTGTAGAAGAACAGGCAGTAATAAGGTGATTTCAGATAGATCATTAAGTTGGCTGAACTCAGAACAGATAAGCAGAGTAGAGAACATGAATTTCTCCTCGTGTTTTCATTTTTGAAAATTCCCTAAATCTTCCATTCTGTATATTTGTCATGGCATCAGGAGGACATACACAGAAAGGGGTTACCAGGTCAAGCAAAATGGTTGGGTATATAAAATAATGGTGTATGGAATGTGCAGACAAAATTTAAATGTTGGAGAAAATGCAAAATCAACATTCTTGTGGAAAACATCCAGATCTGGCAAAGAATTCATTGCAACAAATATACTTGATGCTATGAATAATTGTGCTGACAGCACAGCAGAGTGTGGAGATGACTGACCTCTTCACAGTATTTTTGTGCAGCGCAGTAGTTTGTGGCAGTGTTATTTTTCCATTGAAATAAAAAACAGACTTATTTCTGCACTCTTAAGATGAGGCAATAAAAAATATCAACCTTTTCAGCTTTTTACAAATACTGATAAAAAAAAATATAAGAGAAAATACATTGGGGTCAGTGGAATACAGGCTGGCCTGAAAAGGGGGAAGGTCTGTAGCTTCCTCCAGCAGTGTAAAGATACTAGGTAAAATATGGCTAGAAAACTGACTATAATTTATTCTCTTCAGCCTGCTATGATATTTTTAGCTGGGTCAGCTGTGTAATAATGGCTTAATTGAATTTCGTGTTTAAATGCAGCCTCAAAATTATCAGAATGCCCCTAAGTGCCGAGCACCGCCATCTGGGGCATCATGTTGATGACTAAATAACCTTCTAATGAACCATCCATCCACCCAGACAGGTGCCATAATCTCACAAACAACACTCAATCAAGACCAAAAAAGCTGTCACGACTCCTGATAAAAATTCGGCAACGCGTCTTTGGGATGCAAAATGAGGGAGAAATCAAGAACAAAGGTAAGAGAGAGGGTTTGGCTATGGGGGGAAGACAGACACCGCAACAAAAAGGCACAATGACAATAGACACACACTCATATACAATCTTAAAGCATTTTTTCTGAAAGACTGGAAGGATTCATTCAACAAGGCATCAGTTTGAACCCTTTTACACAGGTTGTTGAATGATGCTGATGTTAAGTTACAGTGCTCGATTTCTTGAGTCAGAAAAAGCACAAAGCATCTTTTTCAAACCAAAATGTGTATAAGACACACACCTTCTTTTTTCAATTTGACCTTTAGTCATTCATTGATTGGCATTTTTCAGGACTGTACGGATCCTTGTATGTGTAAACCTACTTGGCAATAAACCTGATCCGTTTTAATTAGTTATAGTCATAGATAGTCATAACCACTATCTAGCTATTACCTATAGGCAGTAAAATGTATTTCTCTTAAACATTTTCAAGTAATGTTTTTGCTTTCCACTTAATGTTGACATCATGAATTACTAATTACTGCTGCAATCTAAAACATCACGCTTTGCATTCACAATTGATCATTACCGGATATCAACAAACCCTGTTGTAAATTGCTGGCTGATTGCAAAATCAGTCATGCATTTTAATTTGTTTAAGACTGTGTGCTGGCAAGGTGGGGCTTTTATTATCTTACAACAAATGTGTTAATCCTCATAGTGAAGATTAGCCACAATAAACAGCAATTTGTTACAAGTTAGAGACATTAAAAACATTTAAAAGACAATATTTCTCTGGTGCAGCACAGCATTAATGTTTAACAGAAAGTCATTATGTTCTTCCTTCAGACATTAAGCATAAGATTTAGTATTAGAGAGTTAAGTTATTTAACAGTGTAAGACTAAAATGAGGATTTTAAAGAGAAGAAACAGGAGAAAAAAAGGAATGCAACTGCTGATAATGTTGCTATGTCATCTTGTTTAAAGGTGTTTGTAAGAGAGTTACCTTTGGGTGAAAATATTGCATGTTGGTTTGAGAAAACTTTTTATTTTTTTCAATCAATAGAAGAACTTAGCGCAGTAATGTGTGTACATTTCTTACACACTCTAAAAAGGTCTTATGAATGGACATTCTTACAGTTAGACATATAAGCTGAATCTGTTAGACTGCCATTGTAATAAACTCTGTGTTTTTGATGTTGTTGCTGATACAAATGGCAATCTCAGCAGTAAATATTGTTGGTTTTACAATGCGTTGAAATTCAAACCTACAGCATAAAACACCAAAACTGTAGCTCTCAAGTCAAGTCAATGCAACTTTAATCTTGAACTTGCTACGCCGTTGAAAAACAGGGATAAATAATCACGAGACACAGGTGGTGTTTCCTCAGTGGGAGCGTTTACTCGAATATTTTTTGAAAATACATAAACAATTTACAAATAAACATAGTTGCAGGA
The DNA here is from genome assembly GCF_020085105.1 of Siniperca chuatsi. Classification (NCBI taxonomy): domain Eukaryota; kingdom Metazoa; phylum Chordata; class Actinopteri; order Centrarchiformes; family Sinipercidae; genus Siniperca; species Siniperca chuatsi. Next base: position 14,901,742 of record NC_058044.1, read on the forward strand.
TATATGGCTGTTGTAGGAGAATATACCCTATTTTATTATACCTGTTGCAGGTTGCACTTGACAAAACTAACTAAAATGTTGGTATGTGGGTGGAGAAGTGCAGAAGCAATGGATCTCAGGCTAGCAGGTCAAGACTACTTGGCAGATCACTAATAATACTATCACAGCTTAACAAAGCAAATACAGGTATAATAATAATAATTAAATGATGAAGCAAGCAAGCAAAGCTTATTTATAGAGCACCTTTCACAGACACCAGTCACAAAGCACCAGATAAAACATACAAGGGGAACAGACATAAGACAGAGTTAAAACATAAAATGAACGAACTTGATCTCTATGATCTTTTTAACCTAATCAATTTTACTTTAATTAATTATTATCTTTAAACTTACTTACTACTTACTTTTTCATATCGACATAGAATTAATGGACTATGTAATGAGAGTTGGTCATAGTGCAGAGAAGTAGAATTAACACCTTATTCTGCAGCTTTACTGCATTAGACACAATTTCATTCACAGCTCACAGAACAAACAGTACATTAATATGAGATCATCAAATATAAATCAAAGAAAAGAGAGCAAGAGAAGGAAAATTAAGTGCTCTGACTGCACGGCTGTTTGATGAGGCTATTCAGGAGATAAATGACCCTGCAAATAAAGATGACTGGAATCTGTGAGTGCTGTGAGGTGGTTATGAGTTACAAGTCTTTCTCTTGGAGTGATCGGGACAACTTTTCTCACTAGCTGATTGTTGTCAATGTGAGTCATGAAGTGTAGAGCAGTTAAGAGTAGTACTAGTTATAGTACTACTCCAACTAGTACTACCTAGTCATTTGGTGACTAATTGGTGAAGGAGTTCATATTGGACACATTCAGGTTCCAACACGAATCCTATTAATCAATTCTATACTGAATAAGACATAAATTGTCAAGCTACCCTGATACAGTTCATCTGCATTGAAGCCGAAGATGATAAAGAGTTATTTTCTATTTTAATTTAGGCCATTCATATATAATATAGTTGCAATCAACTCCATACCACCTAACCAAATTTTACCATGAAAATGTTTTGATGGACTAACACCCTACTTAAGAATCTGGCTTGACAGTGGACTGTCATTTAAGATATTCAACGTTTGACCTCGAAATTAAAAATCAAACTAAGTTTTTGTATAGAGTTAAATGTTAAATGCTGTTTATTATTATGCTAATTACAAATCTCTCTCTCTCTCTCTCTCTCTCTCTCTCTCTCTCTCTCTCTCTCTCTCTCTCAAAATGTACAACATTTGGAGAAGCTTTTAAGTGCAATTGTTTGTTTTAGTTTCATTTCTGTATATTATATTACCCTTGTATGCTTTCAAAAATTCTAAAACAGACAGCAATGGCATTTTGTTTTCCTTTCCTAACAACATGAGTATCATCGTTCCACAGAGCTGTAGGCTGCATTTCTCATAAACATCAGATCTCAGTTCAGGACACTGGAGAAGACCCCAGTTTGAGATACATGATGATCCGAGAGGAAGAGAATGCATTGGTAAAGATTAGTTCCCATAAGCTTTGACTTAGCCTCCGAACTTACTGAATCCCAGGGGCTTTCTGTGTGAGTGGGGCTGAAACAAGCCACTGAGAGGGGCGAGGGGAAGACATGTAAATTAGTGGGCAGGCAAAAAACACACAAAGATTGTGTATTCTGAGGCGCATGCCATAAGCAAACATGAACCAATGAAAACTGAGGATACATTTGCAGAAAAATGTTTCACAATCTTGAAGCAGCTTCAGGGAGATAATTTTTTCTGGCAAACTAGAACTTCAATGGCAACCCAGGGGTTAAGCCATGACTGAAGGCAGTACATTACAACCAGCGGACAATGCATTGATGAAGATCATTGTAGGGGATAGGCATGGGGGTGCTTTGGGAGTCTTCATGCTTGAAAGATTAGAGTGAATCACACTGCCATGAATTCACAACAAGAAAGGCTTTTCCATTTATTAAATTCTGCAACTCCATTTGCTGCCTAATGTTACCAACCTGACACATCCTGTCCCTGATTTGAGCAAGAAGCAGTGGAGTATAAAACACAGCTTGTGTTCTGCACATTTAACAAATTCACATCAGTTTAACTGAAAAGAGATCAGACATTGACAGAGCAAAAGGTGTAGAGTGTCTTGCACTCAGGTTCAGATTAAATCCAATTTTCCACTTCTTTTTCTTTGCCTTTAGGTTTCAGGGTCATTCCCCTGCACTTCACAATTCATCCCAGCTCATGACAGTCATCCCCTCACTGTTACAGGGATATAAGTTATACATTAACCTTTTAAATGAGCACCATGAACCCAGTCTTTGTAGAAAGGTCCTGTCGTGATGGGTTTGATCTAGGAGTTTATCAAGCCCGGGTTTATCAAGTGATGAGGGCAGGTTTTACTTGGAAAACTAAAAAATGCAAAGAAATCAATGAGACTGCTTGCATGCAGGCTCACTGACACTGCCAAATGAAACAGAACCATCATTAATGTTATTAGTTACGCCTGTGCACGCACACACACTGTTTGTAGGTTTGGCCTAGTTTTCTGCTGTAAGTTAACCTATCCATCATGAAGCATTAAAGTCACAGTGAAACAGAAGTTAGAGGTCTTTATACTCTTTATGTGGCGTGTTTCCCAATGAAACTGAATATGTGGGCAGAGTATCGTTTCGAGGGGGATTCGTGATTGGATTGTTCAAAAGTGGGCGTGGCTTAGCAAATACAGAGTGATACTGAGCTGTGGAGAGACATGGAGCTGTAGAGGACTGTTGGCCTCCACCCACACCTCCCTCACCTGCGCTATCAGGAGAAGGAGGATAACGGAAAAATTTATAAATTAGACCACAACCACGTACTTTAGAAATAAAGGTTTTGCTAACTGAGATCCAAACACACTTCTGACCTAGCAGAGGCTAGCTACTACGATTGTTCAATGGTCAAGTGCGATTTTATATGATGATGATTTTTTGTGTCCCGGTTGCCCTGTGCTCCTACCAGCGTTGCCTGGTGTGATACAGAGTTTACTATGGAGCTTTCTGGCTGACCTTGCCCAGAGCTGAGAGCAACAGAGCAGCGCAGAGTTGAAAAGGCTCTTCCTCTGTGTACAAAGCTGAAATCGGCGAGAGTTTTGTGTACCAAGATCAAGGTTAGGACTCAGGTCGACTATGCTGTCCTCTGAGGCACAATTTTATGCATCACAAGTAAGACAACAAAGCTACACTATTAATTATAATAAGTTGAAGATTCCATTTGGTGACTACTAAATATAATCAAGCTTGTGACTACATAGCACATTTTACTCAGTGTACTAATGTCAAATCAAAAAGAGTACAGTATCAAATACAGTGCAAATATGCACATGCATACTGTTGACCAGGTGTTAGGACAAAGGCAGCCAATGATTAATGTAACAATGCACAATGAGGTGTGTAGTAACTTATTACTCTATTTTGTCTGTTGGATTTTGTTTAACTCACATTTAAATATGTCTGGTTTTGACTACGCAATAACGTGACAATCCACAGAGAAATGACAATTAAGGAAAAGGACTTTGCATGTTTGTCCCATGTATGAAGTGAGTGATTGTGACATAAGTCATCACTGATCATGGACTTGACTATAATGCACCATGTTTCTGAAAGAGACGTTAGCGAAACACATGTAATTCAGTATATGTGACAGGTAGTGGACAGGAGAGATGAGTTGTAGTCCTGGTGTGGTTGCTGTTGGCATCAACTGGCTCCTTCTCACAAACACATACACGCACACAAACACGCCTCCACACTCTCCATCATTACATAGCAATGGCATGTAATCATTTGGTATGAGTCATCACCCAAAGATACACCTCCCTTGCCTCACCCTCGACTCACAATCCCTGCCTGACTGTGCAGTGACACATTTCAACTTAATGGTATTTTTCCAGAGTTTTCACCTCTAGCCTGATATCCATGTAGAAAGATAGGTAGGAAAAATGAGGTGAAATTAAAAACACCAGCCAAAGCAAGCAACCAGAATCATTTGCCTTAAATAATGAGATAATAAGAATGCTAAAGGTCAGACGAGGTTAAAAACACAGTAACAAAATAGAAAAACGCCTTCTGCCGCAACATTATAGATACTAATCTTACTCTACTCAGCACTAGAGTTAGTGTTACAATTTAGAAATACATAGAGTTTGTGCATTAAGTGCAGGGTGATATATGAAGCACTACCTGTATAGAGAACTTAATTCTGCAGTATCAAGAACACACATTCCCTTTACATTTGTATACAGCGCTCTGTTCAAGATGAGACTTCACAGTCCCTTATTTCTGAATCACACATTTATAAACACGACTCTCTTAATTAATGTCTTCAATTCATTCGACTTTCCCTTTTCATATCCTCTGCTTTGAATATGTGCCTCTTCATCTGTTTCATCTGGGATTTCATTTCCTTTCCACTTTGTTTCTTAAGCTGCCTTGCCTTCTCGCGCTTTTCCTCTCTGTCTCAAAGCAGCCTGTTTATAGTTTGTATGTGTGTGTGTTTGTGAGCGTGAGAAGGTCAGCAGCGACAGAGATAGTCGCTTTCCTCTGTAATGCTGCTAATTGCTGATCGGCATCATTCACACGAGTGGACTCTGAGCTGTGACAAACTGCTAATGGAGGAAGCTCTTGTGAGCCAGAGACACTGTTGTGAAAGCTGGAGCTGAAGTGTTGAAGGCTTGTACTGGCAGGGGACTAGGAAATATTCAGCATGAATGCATCACACACACACATTTATTTTGCATATTATGGAACAAGGGCCACATGCTGACACTGATCTGTTGCAAAATAAAAGGCTGAAGAGTCATTAAGTGCATTTTGAATGTGAATATAAATTAATAGCCCAAATAATTCAGGCATGTAACAGGTAAGGAACGGTTGAGGTGAAGAAGAGAGGTTAGTTGTATCATAGTGGGAGTGAAGAGTGATGCGACTCCTAAATAAAGGGCTGTGACAATAACCGCATGACCGCAATACAGCGGCCATGTGATGCCTACCACGGGCTTGAGCTCATTACTGTCATCACCGCAAATTTTATTTTATTTTTCGATCTATTGATAGGAGAATAGGGTCATGTTATTCCTTTGCGCAATGAGTTTGAGATCAGAGCTGTCACACACATACCCAGTCAGGATCAAAACTTCTGTTTGGTCTACAAGTCAGAAACACAGCCTCTGATTGGTTGACAGACTCAACCCAAGGCATCATGGGATTGACAGCGGATAACTAACAACAATTATTGCTGTTTTCAACATGGAAAAATGGATAAATAATCACAGAAGACATTCAGTGCTGGATTTACCATTGTTATAAGAGTAGCATAGCTCCTTAAAGGAACTGGACAGTGGGTAATGTGCGTGCGTTGCGAGTGTGTGGTTGAGTGAGTGAGTGAGAGAGCGAGCGGCAGAAAAGTGACTGTGAATGGAAGCGGAGCAGAGGAAAAAGGTTAGCAGTGAAGTTGTCAACGTATTTGCACCGCGTTTTCACGGTACATCACAAATCCATACCATCACAGACCTAATTACAGTTATGTCTTTTACCTGACATTGTATCATGTTGCAGAAAGTATTTTAAGTCAGCAAAAACATTAAACAGCCATGGTTTTACAGTGCAACGTGAAGTGCAATTTAATTACTCAGCCAAACTGGATAATCAGTTATAATTGTAAATAGAAGAGCTCATTTGCAAAAACAGATTAATCAGAACAACCCAACCTCAGTTTGATTGATATTTCCTGGTGCACAATTAAAAAAAAACATTTAGGAAAATTAAAAAAAATGGAAATATGTTTTTGCAAATGAACGCTTCAATTTTGTGCACAAAATGACATCTTCCATTTTAGATGGATTAAAACAATAAATCCTTGTAAAAACCTCCTCTGACGATTTCATTCTGGTATTTTTCCCGCTCCAAATATGAATGTGTAGACACATACACAGATGAATCATGGGATTCAAACCTAAACAGCATTTTCTCCAAAGCACATAGCAAACGAGCAGCGCTCCTCAGTTATAAAGTATACATGTATTTTAAATAGATGTGAAAAAGGCAATAACTAATGTGCTTGCCTATTTGGCAAACTAGATCAGAGATTATGGTATTCAATCCCTTACAACACGCAGTGTGTAGGGTGTTAGAGGATGCAACTTGTGGTGATGCATTGGACAACCTTAAATTACAGTTTAATACAATACTAGGACAATACTGGACAAGGGTGTCTGTTTTTCTGGTTACAGTGGTGAACCGGCTGCGGCAGGTGATTAAAGTGTTAATTGGTTGCCATGGGACCCAATTTTCTAATTCCATTGCCCTCATATCGTTCTAAAAACATTATCTGCATGCAGGCTTCTGATTGCTCTACAGATGAACATAAAACCTGTAAATAATATTGTTCATTTAAAATGCAGATTTGCTGTAATGAGACAAGTTTACTTTTGTTGTGAAGAGAGGAGGAGGAGAGCAGAGAGAGTTCTATAAATAATATGTGGCAAAAAAATGCACAGCATGTGCTCATGCACATACACACATGTCCTACGGGCTAATGCAAACACCCCTCATCTGTCACTTACCAGGTATACATTAGAATAAAGTTCCTGTTAGCTTTGTACGATGCTGTCATATGCCAGTACAATGCACAGGAGTATACAAGTGAACCTGGCATCAACAGAAAAAGTATAGGTAGGAATTTTAGAGGTCCACCATATTAAATGTCCAAAATATTTTAATGCTAAATAGAATGGCATGAGACTCTATTTTAAGCATTGTGCCTTCCATTATCAACACTGCATCAATGTCACCGCTAACTACAGTGAGTGTACTGTATGTGCATATTTTGTGTCTGTTGCTCATGTAGAAATCTTCACTGTCAGACTAGCAGTGCAAGATGTGGTACAACAATAAACCCGGGGAAAATCTCTGGTACTAAACTACTGAAAACACAAGACGTGTTGAAGATGTGGGAGGAATATAGAATGTACATGCAAATAAAATGAAAGATACTGTAAGCCACAAACACCTATACTGTACGTAAGTGAAGCCATGGTAAGTCCACAAAGGTAACAGTTGGCCTTTTAAATCATATAGAGTACATACTAGCACAGATTTCTGTTGTGCAGCTCACTGCAGTAATGTCTATTGTATTTTAAAGTTTGAAATTAAATTACTAAGATGTAATATATACTAATATACTCCTGCATCAGTAACATGTTCAGGTTCATAGTGACTTGATGAATATGAATTTGACTCTCTTCAGCCTGAATGAAGAAGGATTACTGAAAGATATGACAAGGCGGCTCCACAAAGGCTCACTCTATAATCTCTTTTTCAAAATGAGTCAGCCATTTCAAGCAATAATCTTTATTCAATTAAGATATATTGCTGCAAAAGGTTGCTGGATTTATCTCAGCTCCATGAACGCGAGGAGAGAATGTGTATGTAGATCCCCATGAAAGTGTGGTTTTAAATCCACAGATGTATGAAAAACACTTTCATATTGTTTTAAATCCATGCTATGGGGATATCACTCATTGGAAAGAAAATGGTGCTATCGGTGCGGTAATATACAAATTGAATACTCCAAAACAGCCAAAAGTCTTACTTTATTATGCAATTACTTCTTCTTAGCCATGCTAGTGGCATGGCTCTAGGAATGGCAATGTCGCTCTGTCAGTCCACCACTTTGGTCCAGACTGAAATATCTCAAAAACTGTTAGATGGATTGCCATGAAAATTTGTGCAGACATTCATGGTCACCAGATGAGGACTCCTAATGACTTTGGTGATCCCCTGACTTTTCCTCTAATGCCACCGTGAGGTTAACATTTATGGCTTTAAGTGAAATATCTTAACAATTGCCATTCAGTTTGTGGTACACACATTCATGTCCCCCTCAGGGTGATTTGTAATAACGATGGTGATCCCTTAACTTTTCCTCTACCGTCATCATCAGGTCAAAATTTTTATTTGCCCAGTACTTTAGTTTATGACCAAATACTTTTAAAACTAAGGACACTTTGTGTTTTCAAAAGAATGTTAGCATGCTAAGATGCTGAGCGTGGCTGTAGACTCTTCGCCTTGTTGAATTACATAAGGTTGTTGTCACCTATCGAACACAGCAGATGTCAGTTAAACATAAACTGAGAAAGTTTCTTTGCCTATAAAGCCAAAGACCTGTTATGTGGCCTTTCACGACCAAATGTTTTTCTTTATTTTGAATCCATCAATAGCCAGCTGGCAGACAGGCATTTAGCCGAGATGGACTCGTAAGAACTATGGTGCTTGCAGTATACTTATTTGATGTATTACAACCTATTTGGTCTGCATTTGTCAGGATCCTGGGAGTAAACATAGAAAATGTTATGAGATTGTTCCAATGTCCCTTAATTGTAGCCTAAATGGTCTAATATCTTACACCAAATTTTACGCAGAAATTATCAACAGCATAATACATTATAGGAGCTTTTGTTGATAACCAGCTGTGTTTTTGGAACACAAGACAACAACGTCCAAGCGTTTGAAAAAATAGGAGAACGGATAAGAAACTCCATGCGAGTCCCCATGTGAGGGAATGTGTGAAAAAACTGTTTTATCAACCATTTAAAAAAGACATCTTGGCAAGTCATCCACTGTAGAAAGAACAGGTAATTGGACAGCTAAAATTGCAGCCATTTTCTGCAAACATTATGTATTACACAATTACACACATTATGCCGTAATGGTAAGTGGAGCTCAGAGAAATTCAGGGTAATATTGACAAGAGTGCCAGGAGACAAGGGCAAGCGCACTTTTTATCTACATTCAGGTCAAGATACATCCAACTGATCACACAAAACTGCTGATGAGGAATGACATTATCTGAACATATAATAGATGCTTTAATAGTGCAGGAGATTCATCTCGTGGGGTGAAATCAAAGGGCCAAGTGGTGGATTTTTCTTAAAAAATTAAAATCCATCTGGTTAATAAAACAAGACTGGACAAATGGCATATTATTTGTAAATCTTCTTTCACGGTTCTCTGAAAAATAACTCTTTACAATCTACTATAAATATCATAGCCTGAGGGGACAGCTACATGCTAGGGATTTCAGTACACTTCCCAATTTTAACATTTATGGAGAGACAATCTAATAAAAGGGTTACAAAAAATATATTGTCCCACTTAACCACTAGTGACACATTGCCGTGTTGTTTTGTCCTTGTCCTGAGAATTTGTGATATCTGTCACTGAGATTTTACTGTCATCCAAGCATTGAAAAATTATATTTGAAAAACCAGCAAGCAACAGCAGCAAGCCATTTCAGAAATGATGTCATGGTTGAGAAGGAGGTCTCTGGATTATATATATATATATATATATATCCACCATAGTTGGATATTTAAGGCATTTGAAGAATACAGAACATGGAATTACCAAATATAGTAACTACAAAATGCACTGACAGTAAGGCACCATTTTCAGCTCAGATGAGAAGCTACACAGTGACAAAACAACTTCTCCTTCTTTTCATTCTCCTTTTAATGAGTCTACTCATCTGACACTGTTATTACCTCCCATTCACAGCCATCACCTCTTCCTCAAGACACTTCCATCTTCCTTTCATCCACCTCCATCTCTCTGTCATCCAGACCCCCATCATCAGTCAGGTGTAGATGCCTTGGATGTCGACCTTCACCCCGACATGCACAATGACGCATGGCCCTGCTTTTACAGTCAGGTCGCACTCAGTCTTATATAACTCATGTCTGTGAAAATGCCACTCTCTGTCAGCCACTGTCTGGCTACACACCCTCCAGAAGGCAAAGGAGCCGCTGTAGCTACTGAACACAGGAGAGGAATCCTGATTGAAATGCTGCCCGGTGCAGCAGCTGGGCAGCAGAGTGTGATAGGAATAATGGCAGTAATGATCACGATGGCTTGCCAGCGTTTGGTTTGCTCTGAGTAGTGTCTAAATTGTGTTGAGAGTTCTTTAAGGTCTTTTTTTTTTCAGCATGGAGAAATGTGTGCTGTTTGCAAGGTAAAAGACATACTGTATATAGTGATCCTTGTTAATATAGTGATCCTTGTTAAAAAAAACAATAGTGTTGCAATAGACAACAATTGCCATAATGTGCTTGTGGAAAGGGAGACTTTGTTTAACCAATAGAAAAGCACAAATACCATCAACAAAGTAAAGCCAAGTCTAATAATAATAAGAACAAGAATATGAGGAACACGAGGAGCTCAGAAAACATGACACTAAAACTAAATTCAACTCTATTTCTGGATAAAACATTCCAGCTATCACTGTGTACCACAGTGTTTTTCTAGTGTTAGTAATGTTTAATTTATAATAGTAGCAAAACATCTTTTTGTTTCATTTTAGCATTTAGAAAATAATTGTTGATTTATAGCCAGGTGCAATAGCTAAAAGCACACACTTTGTCTTCAGTGTCACACTAATCACTGATTTGATTTCATGCATGGGGAACAGAGCCACTCATCAAAAGCTGAGCGGAAAATGTTTTGAAATGATCCCATTTGATATTATCCAGATGTTTGAAATTAGCTCTGTGTATTTGTGTTAACAAAGCATCATATGGACAAGAACATTTTTATCTGCATGCTTTTAAAACTGATTAGCGTGATGGAGGATTTCTGCTTTCATCGGACCCTTAAAACGGTTACCAGCCCAGACTAGGTCAAGGTCTCTTCGGCTCCAGGAGGATCGAAGCATCTGTTTCAACCAATCAAACAGAAAACCAGTTGAGCATTTGCTGAAGATCCATAACAGCGTAGAAAATGCATCACCAAATTGGTTTTGAAAAGTAGAGATTTTTTCTACGTTTGTCCTTCCCAGAGTGAGTGGATTAATACTGTTTACACAAATACCTTTTTTGGGACGCAGCATGATGTTAGGTGCATCTGTGACAATGACTGAAGTGGCTGTATTGTAATAAACCAGATGCCTGCAGAAAGTCGCTGGGTCCCTGTCTATGTACATATATAAGAGGACCTCGGATAATTTTAAATGAAAGTGAACACGCATATATATGTTGGATATTTATTACCGCTATATTTATTACTGTAAGATAACAACAGTAACAAGTTGTGTGTTAAAATTTGTTTATCTCAGAATACTATTGTACATTAGACAAGACAAGAACTTGAAAAAAGAAAATGCTTACAGGAAGAGCTTTCCTGGTTCCTCTATATCAACAGTACAGTACATTTCATAATTCACAGTTTAATAACCATCTTGCACAGCAGAGTAGTTCTAAACTGTAGTGAAGAAGGGATTTGCTAGAGGTCGAACTGATAAATCTGCCTGACAGTTACTGTCCATGGTGGCAAAGGAGGGATTTATCGCAGGAATCAACACACTGAGTCGACCTGAAATGAGTATTCACCTCTTTACGGATTCAAGCTCTTAATAGGCTCTCAAGGTTCCATTTTCTCTGAGCAAAAAGGACTTTTTGTATCATTCACAGCTTATCTTTTCTGCTGTTGAATTATTTTCTGCTGTTGAATTATTTTCTGCAGTTGAATTATTTTCTGCAGCCCATAAATGGAAGCCTGTGTGGGCCTCAAGTTAAATGACTAACCACCAGGGATGGAAACAGTACTAGAATATTTTACTCAAGTAAAATGACTGTAACTTGAAATAAATTTTACTCAAGTAGACTACAAGTAAAATGAGTAAAAATGTACTTAGATAAAAGCAGAAGTAGGTCATTTAAAGTAAAAAGTAGGTCAGTTAAAATGAGTCAACGTTACTGCCTTACATTTTGAAAATGGAAAGGGGGCTATTAAATTAAAAGACATATTTAGGCAACAAAATAAAGTGCATTAACATGTCAACGTATAGGCTACACATCCCACCACAGAGCCCTTATGTCCTAGCCAACAATATATTCCGATTCTATAGATGGCACTTTGCAGCCTGTGCATACAACTGATTGTCAATTATAAATATACAACAGCCTTCCTCAGTGTAGCCTAAACAGAATTAACCACAAAAGAGGACAAAACTTTTAAACGATTAAACAAAAATGACCGACAATAGCCTAACTAAAAAGAGCCATGGACACCGCGGCGGATGCTTCAAGCGTTATTAAGTTACATAAATTAAACAGCCTGAAACTTCTTATAGAATCAACAGCAGGATAAAACATCACCAAGGCAGACTACACAGAGACGCACAACCTACGAACACAACCTGTAGCGCGCACACGCACGCACATGACGCTGCGTTGCCTAGCAACGTTGACGTTCTCCTTTGTATAGCAATGAGTTACATAACTTGTTGTACTCACCTGTCTGAATGGGATTCTGTGAGTCTTGTACACCGCGAAGTCCTCCTAAATCTGCTCTATGTTCAACTTCTTTGCTTCATTCTCAAAGCCTAACCTAACCAGTCCACTCTGGGCCTCACTGTCCCACTGTGCTACTCAAGAGTTTTCAAACATGTTGAGCTGAATGAGGCTCTTCCGTCACAACGTGACCGGGATTATTGTCAAAAACAGCAGAAAGGTCTCACACACCTCACTGAAGGTAGAAGTTACCGCTGGAGAATCCACCATGAGCATTTTAGCATTTAGTATTTTAGTCAGACCCAGCATGCACCTCTTGGCCACGCAACGTGGGTGTGTTTGATTTGGGTCACTAGCGTGCTCGCCGGGTGGTGCACTAAACCAGTGATTAATTAAGGTAGATGCTCTCTTTTTTTTTTTTTTTTTACTTATGCCAAGGTACAGTAATGCTAACCTTTCCCAATAATGACGTAATTCTATATTATACTACATTGTTGTAGCTACTGTTCATAAGCTGCTAAACCCAGCCCGGTTGACTGCACCCCCCTGGCACTGGCCAGTGAACTACACAATCAACATGTATGTTTTCCAGCGTGTCAGCTGAATGCAGTGTCACCTCTCTGTAAAAACAAATGTAATTTGTTGCTTCCACCCCTGCTTACCATAAACAGAATCCACTGGAAGCCTACAAGTTTTAGCATTTGTTCAATCTTGTGTTTCACTGTCAACCCAACACTAACTTCTTTTCCAGCGAAAAGTTTTGACTTCCGCTTTAGCAGAAAGTCCAATCTAGGCTCCCAGTCTATGCTGGTGGAATTTAAAGGTGGTCTCCATCGATTTTAAACATCAAAGTCTGTTTACAGGCTAAAAGATATATAGGCCTAAAGCAAAATCGGGTAAAATGCGAAGTTTCATAAATTGCCTCAAGTGACGTCACTTGAGTCAACGTTGGTTGGCTGTGAAGACTACAAGTTTGAAAATGAAAAAAATTTCTGGGGGTGTGGAGTTAGAAAGAAGTGAGCCCTCTGTAGCCTACTCCTCATGCTTGAGGTTAGCAGCTTGAGGCTACATTAGCTGCTTCTAGCATAACACACATGGATGTATTACAGTAAATTGAATACCAGACCCAAAGATGGCCGCCACTCACTTTGCACTTTGAAAATTGCTCGCCTGGGGCATGAGCCAAAAAGTTTTCTAACTTCCGGGTTTGCTTCCACGTTGTGCGGGCCACTGCACATGGTCATTAGTGTTTCCCCCGCCCGTGTGTTCCCGCTCTGCCCATAGACTTTACATTGGGATAATGTCATGCAAATAAAAATACCTGGGAAAGTTTTACAAATATAAATTGTACATGGATCAACAATCCATAATACAAAGAGTAATAATAGAGCTTGTTTGCCATTTGAAGTGTCCTGTCAACAGTTTTACACTCGTCTCTTTTATAATGGTAGTCTATGGAAAAATGCCTTTTGGGCTGCAGAGGATTTTTTTGTTGCAATACCATGAGTAGACACTGGGACAAATTAAATGGACTGTACTTGTATAGCACCTTTCCGACTACTCAAAGCGCTTCACACGACATATCACATTCACACACTGATGGCAGGTGCTACATGCTCATCAGTAAACTAGTAAGTAACTAATCATTCACACACACAGCCCTCAGGAGCAATTTGGGGTTCAGCCCAAGGACACTTTGATATGTGGAATGGGGGAAGTTGGGATCGAACTGCTGACATTCTGATTGGTGGACGACCCGCTCTACCACAAAGCCGCAGCCGCCCCTAATTAGCAGTAAGGCTCAGTGGCAGCACTGTATCCAGGCCTCTTAATACATCCATGATAACACACCCGAATCTCCATCCGAACTGTTGGTGGTTAAGTTGCATTGTGGGTAATGTTGGCACCAGGTTTTGACAAGGAAGAATGACGCATGGAATTTAAAAGAGATGATATCTCTGTATCGATTTTGAGTCTTCTTTTAAAACTGTCTGTCATGAGTCCAACAATGTTACAGAAGTGCTCTTTTAAGTGCCACTCAAAACTTGTTATTTGCTTCTCACATTAGTATGGGAATCTATGGCCCCAAAGAACTATTTTAAAGAAGACATACACAATTACTTACTGCTTCCCCCCCAGACATTGCTGAGATTAAATGTTTTAAAATAACAGTAAATATTTGACACAGCCCAAGCAATCTTAAAGAATGCTTTGTTATATAACATAGCATCATATGATATGTTTTAAGTACTGTAGATGTGTAATATTTACACAAGATACTTCATGGTGATTTTGGTCCCACTGTTGAAAACCAATAAAGTTTCATTATATTAGATAGTAAGTTAGAGAAAATATACATACAGTGCATACATACTTACATACATATACATGCACTAACATGTACACAAATCATTATATATGCAAATATACAAATATACCTGAAAAGACATAAAGTTTAACAAATGTTCGTCAAAGTTGGCCATAGTTATACAGACAAGCAGTACTGCTTCATCTAGTTTAAACAATTTAAACTGCACTTTAATGAATAGCTTACGAAACTAGATATGCCCCTTAGAGTCCCCTATTGATGTTGTCTGAGAAGCTGACCGCCCACCAGTGCTCTCATATTGCAGATTGTCAAGTGCAAGTCCCAGACAGGGTCTCAGGGGGTTCCTAGCAAATAAAGAATAGTTTAATTTCACAGTTATTGCATTTTAACAATGTAGAGGGCTGCAAAGGGAGAGCGGTACCATGATTCCCACTGGAGAAAACAGAAATGTCATTGATGTGGTCAGTGTCATGAGCACAGGGTGGAACATGGTCGTCTACACAGAAAAATAAAGTATAATTTATACATGGGTTTAACTTGTTTTGCAGGCCCCTCATGAGCTGGGACACGGGAGCCACTACTTATTTGATGGCCAACTATAAACTTTCACAGTGATTTTACCCACAGCAAAATGTACCTCAAGAATCTCTGATAATGGTTGTTTTGTTTTTGAATTTATTTAAGACGGTTTATTTTTTACTTTGTCTTCTAAATATGACGTATGAAACAATTGAATCAATATAGTTGCTGGTATTTAAATAAAAAATGCTTCGGCCTAATGGCTACGTGTGTGTATGTTCATTTTAATTTACCTGTGCCAACAGCTGGCCCTGCCAATATCAGACTAGTCTTCCATGGATTATGGCTTATACTGCGTACGTTTAAACATTACAGCATATATTTGACACACAATAATGTGTAAACTACATAGTAAGACAACATTGATATCAAAAGATCAATTAGGTTTTATGGTGTGCATATCAGACTTTTAGACTATTGAGGCAATGTACAGTCCATGAATGACCTGAAGCTTTATGTCTGTTTCGGCAAAAGCACAGTGAAAGACCCACAGGTTCACGTAGATTTTTATGGCTATTAAAGGTTACATTCACATGTCTTTGACAATACTGCATAGTATGTCATCTTGTTTTTGTTTTGTGTCTTGTCTGATGCGACTTTTCTGCCCTAACAATACCATTTCCTACTGGAATTAATAACCTGTAACTATAAGTACAACAAATGATAAATCATTTTCTTAACATGATACATTTTAAGCAAATGAAACCAGGACAGGTAATTCTCTTCATTTAGGAACCATACAGTAAGATAAAATTCATGAAAACTCACCTGATATGATCATTCTTATTCACTCTAATTTGCCTGTGGCGTATTTCACCATACACCAGCAGAGGCATTCTGGCTCTTTATTTGGAGCACTACTTTTCTTCAGGGGGACTGGTTCCAGGAATAACCTCAAGATCTCTGTGTAGCAATTAAAAAATCCCCTGAGAAGAGGATTTGCTGTCACATTACAATTTAGTTTCTCTCATGTGTATTCTGGCTCATGTTATACCATATTTTGCTATTTTTCTCCCGTTTTAAAGAAAATTATAGCCATCTGAAACCTCTCAAGGTTGGCCAAGCCAAGCGCCCTGTGTTTGTGCTCTTTAGTAGTACAGAGGGTCTTGGCGGGATCAGACCACAACATGGTTGCCTTGGTGATGTACTGTAATCAGATAGGGCCTAATAGTCTGCTCTGTGTTAACTATATGGCAGCTCATTCAACACGCACGCACCTACCATATTGACTGTATGATTAACTCATTATTAACTAATTTCAGGATCTAAGCCGGCTTTACAAAGCACAGCCTTATCCAAATATTTGTAAAGGATGGAAATCATATGCCGCAGATGTATGGAATGTCATGGAAAGAAGGTGTCTTTCTTGAAAACTTATACTTAAGCACATTTTATGGCTAGACATTTCTGAGTCATGCAGCACAGAAATGAGACGGTGAAAACAAGACAGAAATGAAACCCTTATTTGGCATCCAAGCTTGATTATTGCCGAAATTGCTTTACTGTTTTTTCTTAATCACTTACTGCTTGTTGTAACTGGTAGTATGATGACTGTGAGCAAAAGCAAATAGAAAGCAAAGCAGGGATATCACCTACAGTATATCCAATGCCCTCTCCACCCTTCAGCTCATCTTTAAAACGCTGATGGCGAAAAGAAGTGTTTCTTTCCCTTTTGTTAAACTTATTAACTCGCATATTTTCTAATTTTAACAACACTATCTCTCCTCCTTTTCTTTGGGTTCAAATTGAGTGAATTAGGGTAAAAACACTTTTGCAATTTCTCTTTCCTCCCCAATTCCTGTAACATTTAAGTGTTAATCATCATCTCATTTTTTCAACAAGAGTTGACAACAGTGGGTGAGTGTAATAGCTGCTTTCCTGTACAGGAAATGTCATTCAGCATGGCATGACATACCAAACATGTGTGTTCTTTTAAGGCCAATGCTGCGGTGAGACCAATATTGGCTGGACAAAATGTACTTGCACACAGTGGTGACAAAGAGGTAAGACTTAAAACTGCTAGAGCTGCTAGAGCTAGCATGACTAGCCAGCTAACATTATTATTCCTCAAGCTGACAATAAATTCATCTTTTTATCAAACACTTGATTGTCTTTATTGCTGTGTTTGCACTCACTGCTGGCCACGAAGCTTCCCTCTGATTCTGCAGTTTGTGTTCTCTCATCCTGGAGTTACAGTTTAAAAACAAGGTTAAATAGAAAATATTATTACCTCCTAAACAAGAGGTCAATCCTATTCTCTCTCTCAAACTGGGTGAGCAATGTTGAGTCTCACCATTTCACAGGTCAAAGTTCAACCAAATGGAACTTTATGGGGAGACGAACGAGACGGGATCTATTGAAGATGACAGAAAACAAATGCACCATGTCACCTTCATCATTGGAATGAATGGGGTTTGAATTCCAGTGTGACTCCACCATAAGGGGAATTCAAAACTGCTGCTATGAGCATTAGCAGCATTAAGCACATCAGAAAAAAATGCTTGCACCTATAGAATTTGCTCAGATCAGTGGTTTATTTGTATGTTATGTAATCTCAAAACCGTAACCTACCGTATATGGAGTAGAACTGTAATTAGCTCTTTGAATCTCATCCCTGGTTCATTCAGATGGGTGTTTTTTTAATTTATTATTTCATTTTATCTTTTTATTTTGCTGATTAGACCTGCTCTCTTGATGCTAGGGCTGTGCTGCAGATTTGCTAAGATTATACATTTATGATTTGGACCCTATGAGAACCACTATTGCAACAATTTCATCCGGTGAGTTTTTACCTCTAAGATCTAACCTATCACACTTTTAGTCACTCTGACCCTTTTAACTCATTAAATGTATGTGGAACAGTTGTTAAAGTAATGTTCAGGATTACATTTTTTCCTGTTTTAGTGAGTTGTTTTAATGAAACAATGTGATGATATACAGTACACAGGCTAAAGATCACTACAATACAAAAGCTGATTAGTGCTTGTTTGTGGAAACTATTGATCCATCGCTGTGTTCCATTGTTAATGTTTTATACCTTCTACGCATTGCAGATGGAAAATCATAGTTCATGGTGTTGATGAATCTTCACATTTTATTTTGTTGCTCAGTGCTATAAACAAGGCTACAAAAGTGGTATATGGATTTTCTGTGTGTGGTCAGTCAATATGGTCTCCCATCACAAGCTAGGTAAGTACACTGGAGATGCTGAGAAATCTTATCACACATTTATCCATTAATTAGCTGATCACATTTGCTCTGATCAGATAAGGGAGCTGAAAAATGAAGAGAGGAAGGAATTCTGATGTGATAATGGAAAGTGCCCTCACCCAAAAAACAAACAAAAAAGACAGCATTGGTTCATTGTTCAGATGCCTAAAGCACTGTGACTTTTGCTTCCTGGCAGAAAGGCAGATATTGAATGAAATTGGTACAGCGCCACAAATCGCACAATCAAAGGCAGAGTGAACATTAAAGTCACATTGTTTGGAGAACTGAGAAATTAGTTTACACACAAAAGTGATGTTTTTAAGCTGACAGATCACATTAAACAAAAGGCAACAAACAAAAATCATTTAGTTTCATTTATTTCATTTGCAACAATATTAATTTCAATGATAAATTCTATTGTTTATTTATTGACAGACAACTGTAGAAACTCTACCAGAATGGATCATTCATGGTAACAAAAACATAGACATTTATGAAACAGGAACTGTGGGTGTTTGCAGTCATAGATGTTTAGTGCCAGTTTTTTAGGCTGGTGTAACTGGATTTAGAAACTGTCTTGAGGTTATTTTATTGTTTGGCAACACTTTTCTTAACCTGGAGGCTAACACTTGGGGGAATTTAGTTGAGTTTCCTGACACTTACTGTGTATGGCCGGAAGTAGGAAGCTTCCCCTAATGACATCCAAGAAATTTTCCCACAGCTGAAGGAGAGGGCAGCCAAGAGATTAATCGCTTTTACATGTTTGGAGTGGAACAGGATGATGCTAAATCCCAGTGCTCCTACCACCTCCCAGTCCTGGAGGTCACTGCCATACCCCCCACCCCTTCGTTGTTTGTTTTGTTAATGAAAGCTTTTTGCTATATGGTGTTGTAAAACAACAAAAACCTGCAGCATTATTGCAGGGAAACAGGGAACAAACACTGCAGTTTATAGTCTCAGATTGTATAAAGGGATGGAAAGAATGGAAAGAGTACTCCTACCCTGTACTCCCTGACAAAATACAAGTAAAGTTAACTGTCTTACATATAATTCAAGTGTGTGTAAGATTACTCAAATCAAGTTAAAGTTAAAAAGCATTTAGATTAAGCAATCAGACTTGAGGCTGGACTGGAAAAGCACAAATGATGTCGTTTTTCAAACTTGATGGTTTCTTAAATGCCACATCAGGTAAATGATCTTTGACTTAATTTCCACTATATCCTATTTAAAACTAATTAAGATTCAAGAGTGCAGCATATTTTTTTTGTTCCTAACTTTTTTTTTGTTGCTATAGTTTGTATCTCTGCTCTGTACAATGGGTGAAAGCCAGGCTCAGACAACTTTATCCAGAGGAATGAGGTCTTAATAATAACAGTTCAAAGCTAATGTTAAAACTCAGATTTGGCTCCTTTCCAACACATTCTTTAAAGCATGTTTTTCTTGGTGTATGCCTGCCTGTATGTCTGCCCCCTGGTCTATCCAGGACTTAGCAAGAACTTGGTAATTTAGATTACCTTGGTTGTGTAGAGGGATGAAGAAAAACACCAGGCTTTATGTTTCTCTCGTAAACCATGTCTGCAAAAAAAAACGAAAAGAGGAACAAAAACAGAACATGTGGATTAAAAAGCATTCTCCTGCAGTGGCTAAATGAAGCACATGGGGAGGTTGTTTCATGCTTCACATATCACACAAAGTACAGATGGATCAGTGGAACTGCCTCACTGGCTTGCTTTAGTGTGTTTAGCCCTGTGCCAGATGTTGAACTGGAATAAATGCATTCCCTACATACAAACAATTCAAATCATCATAGGCTAGCTTTGTTGTTGTCCACCATTATACATTATTGTGCTATTGCTGTATACTGTATATACTATCTGGGTTCTTATATGTATAACACTGTTCCCATTGCAGGTTATAATCTTATAAATGTGAATGAAGTATACACATATGAATGAGGTATATAGTTACAGAACGCGGGGCTACATTCACAGAAACTGAACAGAGATAGTGATTTATTTAGCTAGAAAAGGGCAAATTACTTCACTTGAATTAAATTGTATTTAACTGAATCTTTTAAGATGGTACTAACTGTAACGTTTTCAATTATACGGTATCTGTGAGGACACTCAGATCTGTCTGGCACTGATTACGCACTGGCACAGACGCTGGAACAGGCACTGGAAACCTCTCCACCCTCACTCTCCTGTTTCCCGCGGCAGGCATTCGTTGCCTCAGAGTCACCTGTAGTGAGGAACTTTGCTTTTATTTGCTAACAAATGGCCTCTTGGATTTACTGACAGCTATGGCCGTTGATGTGACAGTTACTATAGTTAGCATCTCAGACACATCTTTTCCTTGGTTTGTCTGAACCCTCTGCATTTATCTGAGATGATGAAAATCAACATGAAGCTATTCTCTTTGGTGAGCTACGGACTCTCTGCAGGGCTGCCTAAGGCTACAGCTCACCCGCTGTGGACCCTATCTGAACCATATCCTCTTCTGCATAGCACTAATCTCACTACTGGCAGGACATCATAATACTCACACATGTGGCCCACACACACAAGTTGAAGTGAACTGGTATTATAAAGACCACACATTCTGCCAATATGACAAATGTACTAATTAAAGCATTACATAGCAGACCCTTGTTTGCGCTGACCTTTTGGAAAAGGAGGTTGTTCAGGGGAATGAAATACAAGTACAGAAAGTTGGTGAAAAACAGTGAAAATCGAGAGAATTGTACTCAAGCCTGCCCAAAAGACATGTGCATGCACATTTTCAGTACAAAAGCATAACAGTGTGTGCGGCAAAGAATATGCAAAACCTTCATGTATATGTGCTAACCCCAAAAAAGTCAGATTAAGATCATTTATATTGTATTGTAGTGTAGCATTTTATGTTTATAATATCTGTAGGGTAAAATATAAAAAGATACAATATGCAAAATATACTGTATGTAGTAAGGTTTATTCATATGGCAAATTTCAAATCAGACAGTTTAAAAAGTGCTTTTCAAAAAGAAGGAAGAAGAGAGAGATCAATCAAGGTGAAAGAAAAGACAATATATATAATAGGGTGGAAAAATGACAAAATTATAGGTTATAATCTCAAGAGTAAGACAAAAAAACAAGCAACTAAAGAAGGAAAAAAGTAGTGGTACCTACAGCTGTGTTTGAGATATGAGTTATTTTCAATTACTTGCTTTGCAACTTTAGTAATTCAGCAGAAAAGAAGAGCATTGTGAAACTGTCCTTTTCAGATGCCAGGCACCTCATGGAATCAGACTACACACAATTCCTCAATTACATATTCATTCATTCACCCACTTACCATTGGCCAATCTGTTTCTTTGTGGCCATTAGAAGGCATGTCTAAAGAGGACACACTGAGCCAGCATCATTTGCTCACCTCTTTCTCTGTAATACTGCTGAAATGTCAATGGTATTTGAGCAAATTTAGCAGTTTTGAGTCAATGACACTGTGTGTGGTTTTGTTTCCTCTGCAGGTGCTCACTTCAGCAAAAGAGGACACACTGAAGGGCACACTGTGGTTGTTTCACAGCTTCCGAATTAATAACTGCATAAAAATTACTACATAAGCAGAGAGACAAGGGCTGATAAAGCACATCGTATCAGATGTCCATGGTGCAATTTAAGAAACTTTTGTATGACTTCATGACTGCTGAAAAGGAATGGACATGAAAACACAAAGACAGATTTTGCTGGTGAGAAGACAAATGTATCAAATGTAGCCTGATATCAAACAGAATTGTCAGCCCATTACACTCCATCAGTCAACTCGCTGGAGTAGGCGGATTCGAAGGTCTGGACCCAGGCAAAATCAAATGGACTTTGCAGTCATTCATAACAATGAAGCACGAGCTGTTAATATGAAGATGACAAAAGATGCCACATCAAAACAGCTATAAGCTCGCTCCTGGGCAATACAGAAGGGCTGTGACAATCAGATATTTTATTGATAAAACACATCAAAACAGAACAAACCTTATTAATGGAATAACTTTTTCCACATTGTGACCTTCTACAGCAAGCGGTACTTGAAAGGCTTTTTAAAGCAGATTTTAAAGCTTTCTATTTAACTCTTTTTAATTATATTTAAAGGTGGTTTTATATTACCCCATGTTGCTTTTATGTTTTATGTAAATCACTTTGAATTGCCTTGTTGTTGAAATTTGCTATACAAATAAACTTGCCTTGCCTTGCCAAAAGCAAAAATTGTGGCGCAAATGTGGAAAGTTGTGTTGAAATCTCCTGTTTATCATCATCAAACTTTGATAATGGGCTTATGTTGTTTTGTATGTTTTTACGTACATAACTACAAACATAATGTGAAACATATAACTTTACTGAGTATAGTAGTGTAGAAAAACCATCTCTCACTGCACTAACATAGTATGGAGAGCTTCTCCAAACAAGATAAATGAGCACGATTTGGGGGTTTTGATATCACAGCATACAGATATACTGTATATATTAATATTAATTTAAAAAAATAATACAGATACTATCTAGCATAAAACAAGACAAAAAGAGAGTTTCATTGTGCTCTTTATTCTTCACTGACATGCATGTGAGATTGAAGTGTACTCTGAAGTGCCTCTGAAGCAGAGAAGTTCATGGAATATCAATCAATACCTTCACATCATTTATTTAAACTGCACCTGCAGCAGCCGGCACCTTGGGACAAGTGATATCCACTGAATGACCACGCAGTCTACTGTGCTGTCACAGTAACAATATCAGAGGGCTTCACAGTCTGAAACAATAAGTTAAAATGTTAGACTGTCAATGAGGAAAAGAAAATATTTTCCAAGAAATGTCTGGAAGCATTAAATAATAATGCATAATTCACACACATCTGTAATCACCCTCACTGTCAATATCACTATCAAGGTCAAAGTTAGAACAATCTTTCGATTCAAATTTTACAAGCAAATTTTCACCATTGACCAATTATAGCAAATCATCTGGAAAGTGCTGACATTTAACAGAAAGCCAGAGTCCAAAACTGAGGAAGCTAGCATAGTTTATTAGCTGTGTTGCACCATCCACCTATATATAACCACACTCTTTTGGAGTATAAACTGTTACACAAAAGACGCATCAACAGTTAGGAGATATGAGTCAATAGTGCAAATATGTCTCTTGTGAATGTGTCTCTCTTCACTGTGTGAACTTATTTCTTAGATAGTGACCAAACTAGCTACAGACAAGCATGTTTCTGGCTGGATAGCATGTTTTTACGACCTGTTAATATTGGAGTTACCGTAATTATCAATTTCATACTTGTAAATTGTGTTCATATCAACATCCATGTCGTAATTCCAACTGGGAAACTCTTGGTGCTAACAACTTAACAAACATGGATGATTTGTATTAGCTAAATTTGGTGTTCAAGCAAGTTAAACCAAAACTTAATAGATAAAATATGATATCGTGCACAATATTGTTTTACCCTCACACACCAACTCTCCAATCATACACCTTTCTTTAGCTGTCCGGTGACGTGAACGCTCACTAGTCTTAAACAATGGAATCGTTCCCATTTCTACCGTGCATCCCATTTAATGTGAACGTGGAGTTAGATTGCCAATTGGTCAAATAGCCCTGCAGGTAAAGTCACTTTGTCACCAAGCACCACCTATTTCATATGGACACATGGATGAAATTTGGTCACTCTTTCGGGTGTGACCTGGGATTTACCTTACAACTGTTACAACAGCCATTTATTCAGTCCATACGTGTAAGGGTTGGTGGGTCTGTCCTGAGTGGCTAAACCAGTACATGTATGAGTGGACCAGCATATAAAACCTGTTGGAGGGCTCTGCTTGTGCTCATAAAAGTAGCAATACAATGTGTTTCCTACCTCAAGGGTCTGATCTATAAAAAAAGCTTACAACTTAAAAATATGCAACAACAAAAACATTGTCCAAATTGACATTTTGACTTGTGTTGGGCACAAAGAATATCCAAAGTGACCATTACAACAACTCATATAACTTTATTTTGCCTTGCCTAGTTCAAGTTCCATGGCATGAAGGAAAAAAGAAAAGAGAAGAAAAGAAAAATAGTCAGAACAACAAACAAATATATCACTGCCAAACAATGTCACCTCTATTTCTCTTTCTTTCTCTCTGCACACTCACCAAAAATTTATTTTCCACTTCTCCAGAGCGGTGATGTTACTTCATCTTGTCACAGAGAGCTTGAGTCTGAACTGGCTCCTGTATTTTCTTAAAAAACAATTTCATAGATTTGTGTGTTTATTACCTCCACAAAACACCACTTTGTGCAAACTCTTGTCTCTTCCATCTCATATAGTCCAACACAGTCTCCTCTTGCTCTGTGATAGAAGATTCAATCACATTTCAGCCAGCTCATTTTTTTGAAACAGCATCTCATTATTCAACAGGAGTATTGAGGAAATTGATAGTTTATTGTTTTCAGTGTGGGTTTTTTTTGTGGTCGTGTTTCTCTGCTTCTCTGACTGAGGAAGCCTAATTATACAAAGTGCTGTTCCATTATTGTTTCTGATGCAGAAATGAAATCTGTCTCGGGAGATATGTTTCTCTTCGACATGGCCATTTAAGTTGGAGCTGTGCCATGTGGAATTTCAATGAATGACCTTTGCTATTTTTAGTTACACTTTAACTGATTTGTCTTCACCACTTAAGTGTAACACTAAAGAATTATAAAAGCATGCACACACACACATACGCACACACTCACACACACATCTGCCTGCAGATAGGAGGCATGATGCTGCACTGTCAATTACCTGTCCCGATTTATGAAGCAAATGGACTCAGTCAGTCCCTCAGCATATGTAATCCTGTTTCTTGTATTATTCATCTCTTTTACCTTATTCTACTATGGACTACAGGTCTGCAATAAAGTGAACTGAGTATAAGTCAAGAGGACACTAGTGCTTTAAACCAAGGGGACAAATGCTCCTTTCATCCTCCGTGTAATTTTTCCTCAGCTGAAGATGTATGGGTATTGTAATGGACTATAGACATTAACAGGGTACCAGCTGATAGTCAATCTACCTGCCAACTCTATCCAGCCTCCTGAGATTTCCACACCGAATCTTATGACAAAATGTTAAGTTCTAAATGCCAAACAGATGCAAACATAGATAACTTCTCAGAGCTGCAACCACACTATGAAAGAAAGAAAAACATTACTGTCGAGTTCCTCTGCACAAAACTGAGGTTATGTGAACCGACCTGTGTGAACACTGTGAGGCCAAGATACAGCGACCACAAAGGCTGAGGTTAGAGTGGCTAATTAGTGTGTTTGTTATTGTAAATGTTACACTGCAGCTAAAAGCAAACTGCTGGAAGGAACCAAAAGAGAGGAGCGGTGATTTCCCATAAGTGGGAAGTCCTTAAACTTTTATCTTAGAGCCACAGCTAACTAAAAGAATAAACTGTGATTTTACGAGAAATGCCTCCCTGTGGATCAATCCACAGCTTATGCATCCATTCATGAAACACTATCAAACAAATTTGTTCAAATAAACATGTCACTGACAATATTAAACTGCTCAGGTCCACAGTTTAAAAAGGATCACCACATACAATAGAGGGAGGTTATGATGAACAAAAACACAAACAGAATCCCATCAGTTGCACAGCACGTGTAACGGAAGTAATAATATTTGTTAAAGGATAAGGCTGATAATATTCTACATTTTTCTTGTTGTCAATAAATCCAAGAAAAAGACCAAAACCAGCAATGAATTGATCC
The DNA here is from genome assembly GCF_020085105.1 of Siniperca chuatsi. NCBI lineage: Eukaryota > Metazoa > Chordata > Actinopteri > Centrarchiformes > Sinipercidae > Siniperca > Siniperca chuatsi. The sequence goes on from NC_058044.1 coordinate 14,927,979, forward strand.
TTCTAACAAGTATCAGCTGTAGTAGTCAATGAAACAGCTTATTCCTTTGTGTCATAGAGCTCCACTGTTGACCAAAAACTATTAAAACACATCACTGAGTCAATCATTGCACTGGGTGACATGTTCCTTCATTATAATGAACATGGTCACTGTAGTTCATCCCACATACACCGTCGTACTGCTGTAAATACTCACTTAAGTACCAAATGTGTATTCATTTGTGGCTGAAAAGAGTCCCCAACAGATGCACTTTTTACTCCTTTTTGAGGGATATTTGCTAAAAACTACAGTGCCCAGATGTTTTAGTAAATTATTCAACCTTTTATAAAAATTTAACTACATATTTGTGAGGTGTTTTTAAAGATGCATGTTTTCATTAGAAACCAAAGGGCTTGAGGCTGAGTGACACAGACATTAGGGTCTGTAGGGAAGTTGGAAAGTATTGAGATTTTACTCTTTTCATGGGATCTGTTGACAAAAAGAAAAACATAGAATGACACCATCCATATCCTGTAAAATGTGGCTCAAACTCTGACAAGAACAGCAGTAATGTGATGGCATATGACTTATAATGATGCTGCCCAGAGGATCGGCACAATTGTCTACTCTAACAGTTGCTTAAGGTCCCTTATCATTGTTGTCAATGAAATTAAGTCAGTTGTTATTAACCTTGGTCATGTATTGTTTAACTGTGATTTACTGGGAATGTAAATGTCCATCATGTATGGGCAAACATGTAACCATGTAAAAACAGATATTCTTACAATGACAAATCCTGCTGCAACAAATTAAGACAACATCCATAAAATCTAATAATGAAAAACAGGGAATTTGTGGCTATCAAAACATGTTTTATTTGTATTTTTACATGGATAAGCATGATGACAAAACCTAATCAAATAGACAATTTGGAATGATGGTATTTGAACTGAGTTTTTACAAAAGATGTAATCCTTAAGCAATGTGCCAGTCAGTTTTTACATCTGTTTTCAGAGCATGCACCTCAGTTTGGAGAAACTTGTGAGCGCTAACTTGACAGCAAATGGGGAGGTTTAATAGTTTAGTGGATACACTTCACATCACATAACTGCCATGGCTTCTCACACCTGTCACTCTTCCTCAGTCAGCTATGAGGGTAAGAGAGTGATAATTATTTTCAGTAATCACCACAAATCACCAGAACCGAACAGGCTATTAGCAAGGACAGAGAAGAAATTTAATCATTGAATGAAAACATGCACCTGTCCACCCACAGGTTAAAAAAGGCACAGATACATTTCTACCCTCAAATTTAGATTATTAACTGAATCTTTCCAGTCTATGTAATACAGCTACAGTTTGTGGCTCCACAGTCACTTTGTGGACTTCAGGAATAATCAGACAAGCCTGTCAGTCATCATTAGAGTTTCGGAAGGAGCAGATGCTGTAAGGCAGAGGGACATTAGTCCACCCCCCTCTCACCTAACCACTAATTACTGACTGATCAGTTCTTCCTCTAATTACAGTGACATCTTCACTAATTTTGGTTAATGACTTTATGCTTGTATGATACTGTATGTTGTCTTTCATCCCGCTTTATAGCCAAGAAAAAAAGCCCTGCATGTGTCACATCTGCTGTCCAAAGTGCTTATTCTGGAGCCATCCTGGGTACCCACTGATTTTCGCAGTTGCTACCAGCAACATTCTGTTGCATTCTGTTGCTAGTAGCAACCTCTAGTGACACAGTACCATCGCACTGACATTGTTACATCCAGTTTTTTTTTTGTCAGATCTGTGACCAGCCTATATTTTGAAAGTATGACGGTGTAGTCCCTCATTCGTCCAGGAGTGTTCTATCGTAGAAAAGGTTTCAGTCGTAGTCATCTGGACACTGTTTTCAGAATCAAGACGTTTCGGCTCCCATCCGGAAGTCATTCTCAATTATATTTTGAAAGGCATCTTTTACCTACACCTCAAATGCCCTCAATATTATCTGTAGCTCTTTATTATTACAGCTGTTTTGTCAGTGTCAGTGATTTGTTAATTTAGTTTTTCTGTGATTGCTAACCAAGCTAGCCGTTATACTAGCTGTCTGAGGCTAATATGCTGCTAATACAATATTCTAAGTAGGCTAACTGTTATTTACTGTTGGGTTAACTGTTGCTGTTGTGTATTTTTCTCTTTTCACCTCGTGTGCACTCAATGGACATGTTTACTTGATTAATTACTGTGTTGTACTTCCTATGTTCAATACTTTGTTTCTTTGGGTTTTCTTTTTTGTTTTTCTTACTTCTTTGTTAGCTGTGTAATCATACTGACGGGATATTTGCTTTTAATAAGAACAAAAATGTGGGTTTGTCCGGGGGTTGAGAGAGAAAATGTATGCCCTGCTGTGAGAATACAATATCAACCAAGCTATCACTGGCATTTCCATGACATCTGAGGGAGTTAGCTCTGAAACTATTCTAGCAAGGATTTTCTACACAAAAAAGGAAAAGTTGTAGCTGAGGTGTGTAAGATATGCTAGGTATGAACTCTGTCTCTGTGCAGATTTACTCATCGACATTTCCATAAGCTTCAGAGACAAGTTGACATGATGGAGTTCATGTTCATGTATTTCTGTATGGCTCCAGGCTTAACGCTTCCTTGATCTTGCAGGACAGACTGCACACTTTAAACCAGGATGAACATATGCATATAAGCGCTCACACACGCACTCTGCCACTTATCCTGCACCAAAGATCACAAGGCTGCTTTGCGTCTGACTGACATGTTGCTACACAAACCCCACATTACTTTACATATTGATTGGGTTAAAATAACTCTCTGCTTTTTTTTTCTTACTTTGGATTTTAGACCAATCCTATATGTTACCTGTATTTGTAGAGGCAAAAATCGTTCAAGTGCACCAACACTGACCAAGTGAATTAAACATTTTTGCTTCTAGACAACGAGCCTTGATAAGCAACTCTCACCATCTTGTGTGTTCAGAAAAAATCTAAATGTGCAGACCTACCTCGGTTTTGCAGGGTTGTCAATGCAATGATCTAACATCCTACTTGTTTGTGTACCCAAAGGCATCCTTCCACTTTGTCCTCAAATAAAACAAAACCTAATGTGGAATTGTTACATTTTTATTTCATACACATTTCCATAAAAAAGTTGAACATTGTTCAGGAGGTGTGTCTGTGGCAATACTGAATGCTTTCTCTTCTTTCTTTTTTGGTTCAGTGTTCTTCATACCTTAGTGGACATTAATTTCATTTGGTTTCTGCCCAGATGCCCTGTCTCAGTCTCAACTTTTTCCACACTGTTGGACATTGATTTTTGTCCTCGCTTGCCCTTCCCCTTAGTCCCCTCTTGTTGTAATGCTTCAGTGTCCTTGTTACAGTCAATTGCCGAGCAGCTACATGCCCCCCAGCTAAGCTGCTTAGCTACTGTTTTAGCATGCTGATATTTGTGTTGGAGTCCTTAAACAGCTACTAATTGTGCCACTGGGTCTGTTGAAACAATGCATTCCTGCGTTAAGTGGCAGTGGCATAGTAACAGTACAAAAGCCGGTTGTAAATGTGTTACTGAGATCCCCAAGGAGAGCCAGCATACAGTTGTTTGCTGGGGAATTGCTGCAATTAGAGGTTAAAATTGTAGACACTATAGAATCACTGTCATGTTGGTTCTTAAACTGCTGTCCCAAACAGAGAAAATACTTCTAAAGATGAACATGTTACCCATAAGCATGATTGTCTAAAATCAAATGAGAAATGTCAAGTTGCTATTTTCATAGCAACCAGCCCTGCTTATGACATGACCATATTGACAGGACAATGGGCAAGCACAGATGTTAAATGTTACATGTAAATCAGTTTTGATCCTCTGTCAGATGTGTCACCTGGGGGGCACAGAGGTAAAACATTTCCCACCTTCACAGCTTAACAACGATTCCTAGCTGCTGTGTTTACTGCTTGGTTGCTATGCATGTGATCAGAAATGATAAATGACAGTGTGTAAAACTGTAAAGTCTACAATATATGGGAGCAGGTGGAGGAAAAAAGTTTGTACGATCTCTGTTGGTTTATTGCATTATCCATTCTTGCACTTACTGTGGCTGCACGGGAAAGTGGTGACCAAAAACACCTTTTCTAAACTATTACACAAACATTTTTTCCTTCCTTCAAAATTACTGAAGCAATGCCTGAGTGATTGTCAGTGATGATGGCTCAGTTGCATGTTTTTTTCACATCTAAAGGTCTCAGTCAGAGCGTTATGCAGCAGCACAATAAATGAGTCATTTTAAGTGAGCTCAGACATACCGTTACATCAAATAATGATAACTGTTAATAAATGATCTGATGGGTTCTTCTGGTTGGATGATTAGCTGTGTACTTGAGTTGTGTTTTAGGAAAGGAACATTTTTTTGTGGCAGACTATTTGTAGAGCCTGAGACAGAAGATAAAGTTCTTTGTTTGCAACACAATGTTACAGTATGTTGTAATGTCATATGTCAGGAGTGATGGTCTTGTTTGACAAATGTTTCACCACCGCAATGGTATTATTAGTGTCTTATCAGGTAGCTTCGATATGAACATACTGTATTCACTTCTTGTACTAGAATTAGTTATTCTTTACTGCTCTCAAGTTGCAACCATCAACTTTGCACACACTGTATATTTGGTTCTTGGTTTCTCTCTATTCTCTCTATTTTGTCTTGCATCACTACAAACACTCTCCTTTCTGCTACGCACTCTACTGTTTCTTAAATTCTGTATGGTATTTCTGCTTTCCTGAGGCATACTAAGGAGTAGATGTCTGCAGATTTTGGTATATTACAGCATGAAGCGCAGAAATTGCTGAAGCTGTATTTTTATAGTTTTTTTGAAGACCCTCCTAGCCTGAACATACGATCAGCCTCCAGAAGACGTGGCTTGATTTTGCAACTTAAACCACTGTTTGGTAATAATTGGCTTATTGTAATGTTGGCTTATTGCAGCAACTATTTGATAATCGATTGATTGAGTCATTTTTTGAGTTATTTTTTAAGCAAAGAGAAAAGAAAAAAAATTACATTATTTGGCTTCTCACATATGACCATTCACTGCTCTCTTTCATGTCACTGTAAACTGACTGTTGGACAAAACAAGACATTTAAAGATGTCAACTTGGGCTCTGATAAATTGTGATGGGCACTCTTTATGACCTTTCATGGACTAAGCGATTAATAGATTAATCGTGAAAATAATCGCAGATAATGAAAATACTGTAATTGTTATATGCAGTCCTAAATTGGCCAAAGAGGTAACACTAGTTGTAACATTACCCAAAGTTGCCAATATTTCTATCTGGGTTTGCTTGTCCTGTCTGCCGGAGAACTGGAATAGAGGGAAACTGAGGAAAATGGAAAATGTTTTGTTGATCTCAATTACAGCGGTCAGTGCTGAGGTAGAAATTACACCTATGCTTTTTACAGTAATATATTTAATAGTCGAATCAATACTGCAGCCACCTATAATGCAAAGGTGCTGTCATAACTGACAACAGGGATGCCAGATGCCCAAACAGCTTTCTTGTTGCAAAGCTGAATTGATGGTAATCTCAGCACTGGTGAATCAAATGTTTCATACTGATCCACTCAAATGTGGCAAACTCCATGTCCATTCACTCACTGCAGACAAAGCAAGTGTGAACAATTTTTAATCTGGAGTAATGAAGGAAAGAATGAAAATCACAGTTTCCAAGAAGAGGGTTAATATAGGGTTCATATTAAATGAACAATGTCAATTGATTGAAAAATTGTCAAGCCAAAAAGTCTTTGAGGAATTCATTTGTGCGCTGAGGAGAAAATGACCCCGGGCGACATGACTGTGTTTGCGATTAGATAGGAAGCATGAATTCTAATTATGGAGGAAGTGATTAAATCATCCGACAGAAATGTAATGGATGTAAATAGGAGATGATGTTGGAGAGAATTTGGATGAGAATCTCCTTATTGCACTGTTCATTCTGTGTTCACACACACACACACACACACACACACAAGAGTTATCATAGTAAACTGGGTCTGTGGTGAGCAATCAAGTGAGATTTACACTGAATACAAGCCAAGAGGATATGAGTGTGTGTGTTGTGTTTAACAGTATTTTAGTGGGGATCAGTGTTGATTTCATCTGTCCACACACACACTCAACAAAGTGCATGTAGCGTGAGAAAGGCGCTGCAGGGTCCCTGTGTTTTGGAGGACACTCAGTACACAGAGCAGATCTCAGGAGAGTTGTCTCAGTAAACTCAGTCGGTGGCTCGTAATTAAGTGAGATTTACACAGTGGCTGACAGAACAGGCATGCGGATAAGTGTTGAGTGTTTTGTTTTAGTTACAGAAAACTCAAGTCTGTGTAATTTTCATTTCAGTGTTTCTGCATGTGTATGCGTGAAAGACAGAAGGGGGCAGAGATTTCCAGTGACACACTGCTACATGTCAGTTTCAGCTGTCCTTGAATGAGCTTTTTGATGTGAAGACAGAAGCAGCAATAACAATGCATGAATATTAAGCACCTACTATTGAGTACAACTGCCCTTTGCCCCCAGGCCAGGTTAGTGGGAGTGACTCAGCCTCTTTATAAACCGATGTTGGTAGACTAAAATTAATTTCAGAATTCTCTTTTGTTTGTTTTCATATCTTTGCATGTCCTTGCTCCTGGCTATATTTCAGAACTTCTGACCCGCCTCAGTATCGTAAGGCCCCTCAGATCCACCTTCAAGACTCTTAGTAATTCCAAGGTCTCAGCTGTAAAAATGGAATAAGGCTCTTTTTTCTCTGTAGCAGTGCTGAGACTATAGTCTAATTAGCTGACTCTGTTCTGTCTTTTAAGAATTGCCTGAAAACACATTTTTGCTTTGTTGAGTTCAGTATATACAAAATGTACATTTTTGGAAAGCTGATACTGATGTTTATGACTCTCTCTCTGTGTTTGTGCCTGCATATTTATAAGGGTGATTCCTCTCTGTGGGGCCCTTTCCAGGGATTTTACCATTTTGTTCTGTGATGACATTATGTTACAAACATTAGAATGACTTTTGAAAGACACACTTGTTTGTTTTTACAGTTCTGAAGTTGAGAGTGTAATTTTTAGTATCGGTGTCATACTGTAAGCACTGTGAAGCCCGTTATAGCTCTATTCCAAGACTAAGACCAGTATTACCTATGGTCCTTATATGATTTACAATACTTGAAGAAGTCATCTGTGTTCTTAATAAAATCGTCTGCCATATTTCTCCCACAGAACACAGAGGTCATTTGACAATATTAGTTCCTTATTAGTAAGCAGTTATTTTAGGTCACTTATTTGAGTATTGTCAAAAACAATGCTGTAGAAATTAAGTGGATGTTACATTTTTTTAAACTGTCACTGTAAATTTTCTTTAAACACAAACACCCTGTGTGACTGCCTTGCAAAGTGTCACAGGTTCGGCCTCTACGTAGTTTTGTTTTTGCACATTCCTCTTCACACCTTCCATGTTTCTCCCAGTATTAACTCTCATTTCAAACATTGCCGTTATACATCTCTCGTCAGTCCTTCCTGCCATTCCCCAGTCATCTGACCCTCACCTGCCCACACACCTACACCTCATCACCTAATCCAGAGGTTTTCAAACTGTGAGTTGAAGGTGGGAGTGTGGAGGGAGACCTGAGGCAAACATACTGCCTGGGGAAGTTAGTTATTGTAGTTTGGCCTGCTGCATTGACCTGCTTATCAACACGGTCAGAAGTTGGCACTGCAGCAGTGACACACACAGCTCATGAGGCAGTTAAGGTACTTTAAAAACCCTTAGAGCCTGATTGCCGCAGTTGGCTTCAAAAATCGTACTCCTTCTTGGAGTCATAAATCAGTCAAATCATGATTCATATATTTTCAGATAAAGTTTGACACATCCCTGAGGGGTTAGGGTTAGGGTTAGAGATGGACATCTCCTATGTCCATAAATTTGCTCAGAGATCATAGTTCCTTATAACTCCAGAATCATCACATTTATAAGTTTTCTTCAATGTCAAAGTAATCCAGTGACAGATGTCTGTACAACCATGGGTACATTGCAAACAGGAACTGCTAACAGCTAATTCAGCTTACTTTTAATGCTGTCAATTTGCCAAAATGTGAACAAATATATGCTAAAAAAAAGTTGGCTCAAGTTCTGTACTTCCTGTTTACATCCCCCAAAGCCCCCAAATTATAGGAACCGTAGTTCCCAAATGTAGAGCATGATTATCCCCCAAAGCAAGTAAGACAAAGCATGATAAGAGTGACCAAATTCAATAACATTAACTTTTTTCATGTTTCACTAAATATATATATTTTTAACATTACTTACCTTTGTGGACACTTTCTATCCATTCAGACACAATGCTGGGTGGGGGCAGTTGTCTTGATTTTTTCAAAGGGGGCTCCCAGAATGTCAGACTTTGAAAACCCTTGACCTAATCAGTCCATTAGTATACTTACCAGCTCACTCTCTTTGACAGATCATCTATTGTGCTTCAGCTTTAGCCTTCCAGCCTTTGTCCCTGCCTGTAGTCTGCCTGATTGTCATGACCCCTGGCTGTTCTCAGTTGATTTTTGCCTGTCTATCTGCTCTCTCCTCTTTTGGACCAGTCCCCCCCCTTATACCTTTAACTGTGTCACCTGTGTGTCAACATTTCCAAGTGGATAGCCATTTTAGAAATTTGACATTTCCAATTCATGGCAAGATTATTCTGTCCGACTCTAATGAGTCACCTTATCCCGGGAAATTTTTGAATCAGTTTAAATTTCAAACTATCCAGATGACCCTGATGTGACCTTGAAATAGAGTTGTTTTGTATGGTCTCACTCAATTAGTAATACTCCAGGACGCATATTAAAAGCTCCATCTGAGAGAAAATACAAATGCATATGTCCCGGCCTTTAAAAACATGGGCATGCAACAGTACAGAATAGTCTTTTAGGAAAACTGCATGCATTTTCACAAACTGTCGTGCAATCTGAGATATTAAAATGCAAAGAGAACTCATTTTGCTGTAGGTGCATTGTGCTGTCAACAAGATACCAACAGCAGCCATAACAAGACAACATCAATCAACATTTAAAAGACTATCTGCCAAGCAATAAACCAACACAACAAAAGACTATGGGGGCTCGTCTTGGCAGTAAGTTACTAAGCTGGTGTTGCGGTTTTCTGTTGTTAGATTTATGTTACATGGCTGGTTTCCAGTAAACAGATGGTGTCTCACCTGTGTATCTTTGACTGTCCAGACTCAAGTCTGCTCTCCAGAGGAAAGATACCCTTGCTAGTATGTATACCACACACACTCCTGTTGCATCTGCCAGTGGTAGAGTCAGTCCTCCCCAAAAATACGGCCGTATAGGTCATCTGTGCAAGCAGCTTATTACGACCCATGTTTACGGTTATTGTTAGGCGGCGGCCTCTAGTGGCCGTAATTATTATGATGGGAGCAAAGGAGGAAGTCAGGTGACATAGTATAAAGAGAGACAAAGTCTCTAGGGAGGAGGCCGGGGTCGATGGATGGATGAAACACAGGACTTTAACCCGGGAGACTGCTGTTTGTGTCCCATGTGAAATCAAAGGTCACCATTGACATATTTTAACATAAGTCACATCACCCAAACCATGATGTTTTCCTAAAGCTAACCAAGTTTCGTAAGTCACGTGACCTAACTTTACCATGACCACGAAGGTAGTTTTGGGAGACATTGGCAAATGACCTATTCTATTGTTTAGGTATAAGGACGTGTTGGGTAAAGTAGTAGATACAAACAATGTTTGGGAAACTTATATTTAGCGCTTTTCAGTCCGAGTAGGACAAAGCATTTTACAAAGCCTCTAATTTAATCCTGTACAATTAATAACCCCCTCTCCCACCAGAGCCACAGCTGCCCCATGTGTATATTTGCCACCATTAAGCTTGCTTTCAAGCAAGCCATGCACAGAAGAAGCATCCTGGGAAGCTCACAAGCCAACCCTGGACCATCTATAAGGGGCAAACTGCCACCAGGTACTGACTTCATGGAGTTCCATACATCCCCTGTTTGAGCAACAATAGGTAGCCTGGAGATTCGGTCCAAACACCAGGGGCCTTCAGAAGAAGCACTTTGTTTCTTTTGGATATGTCTCATTAATCTACTGCTCTGTATTGTACTAGTACTGCTCCTTCTTTGCAGCCACATGCTATCTGCCCCCTCAGGTGTGGTAGTGTTACACGAATATAACAAAAGTCCAAACATAAGTTTGTATTGGTTAGTATTGATGCTCTTTGTACATGTGAACATAAATAAAGGTGTTAGAATGTGTGTGTGTGTGTGCATAGGTTTGTTCATGCACACCATATTACAACATTTGCAGTATATTATTCAGCATATTAATATTGCATCAAGTTTGCTATGTAGATAGTCTACAATACTAGCATTAAAAACAATAGTTTTTGTAAGGTATGTTTCAGGGAGACTACTATGTACATTATACTGTATATCCTAGTGTGTTATTAATAAACTGCACAATAAATAGAAGGGATACCCCAAAGACCTAATCCCTTATATAATCATCAGAATGATTCCAGATCAACCAACCAAGCAGAGCAATCAGCCTCTGCCTTGATGTTGTCATTATTTAGAATAAATCAACTATATATTTTTGCATTCTTGCAGCCTATATTTTTCCATGTCCCTAATATCTTAACAAATTTAGTCCCCCAAATTTGGCCTGAAAATGATCACATCTGCAATGTGACTTTCCAGAGAATATCTGAAACAGCATTCAAAATGATTCAGATTCTCCCATGTGTGTGTGCTGGTACTCTGGTCTATCTCAGGTCCAGTGCCATGGCCTCTACAACTCTTAGACAAACAGAATAATCTCACAACATGCCAATTCAAACTGACAATCATAATATGATTTGCATTCCACAGCTGCCATGATAACTGAGTCCTTATTTGACACTGTTTTCTAACATCTTAATTCAAGAGCATAGGGTTTCAAAAGTACACTTATCTTATCTACCTACCTGCAAGTCAAAACTCATGTATTAACTATTTTTTGAAAGCATTTAATTGAAAGCATCCATAATTGTGCATGATGGAAAGAATTGTACAATTTAACAACTGTCCTAAAAGGCAAAGTGTGCTAAATTTCCACACTATTAAAATAAAGCAGTGAATGCAACAAGTTTTCCCTGTCTGATGAGAGTGCTGCTTCAGGCACAGTTACAAAGTGTAAATCAACACTTTTTAATGCAAAGAGGGTGAGAGGCATAGGATGCCGCTGCTGGTTTACAGTGAAACTTGAGTGAAAAGAACAGATCCTTGTTTGACCTTGAAGCAAAGTGGCTTCAATTTACAACAAAAAGGTGCTTTATTAGGCTATGTCATATTAGGACACCAAAATGCAATGCAATTAATATTTAAAAATTTGTGAACGTGCATTTTGTTTCTACGTTTCTTTTACATCACACACATGCTGGTCAATTGTCTTCCTGGCCACAAAATGTGGCAAACCAAGAAGCAGTATGAGAAACTTTTGACCGTTTGACCTTTTCAGACATTTGAGCCTTTGAACAGTCATGTATGAAGTGATATCAAATCATGACATGACTTGTGGCCGACTGAATCCCAGCGCTCTGCTGAGGACTGATAAGATGGCACACAGTCAAGGTCTAGGGTAGATTACCATATTGAGAGTCTGAGGGGAGAGAGAGAGAAAGAGAGAGAAAGAATGTGTGTGTGTGTGTGTGTGAAGCACAAATGTGCAAATATCTGGGTTAGCACCATAACAAATAGGGCTCAAAATATGAGTAAGCAACAGAATCCCCCCCACCCCCTCTCTTATACTTAACACACTGATGACAGCCTTTTTTTTTAAACAACTGACTTAGGATGAAATAGTTTATTCAGAAAGATATAGGCAAGAAGGCTGAGAATGTTTTATTTTTCTTCTATTGTACATATACAGTACATTATCACAGGAAATACCAGGCATTTTGTTAGAGGTCAAAAGCCTCTGGGGTGAGTGGAGTGCAGCTGAAGGGGAGGTTGTGTGTGATACAGACTTTCCTTTTGCGTTCATGTGCAAATGAAGATAACAGAAATGTTTAACTTGAAGTGGTGGGACTGCACTTTGATGCTCATTTCTGCAGCAGTGCAGTAATGTGATTAATAACACACAAGGAAAATACGGCAAATACTCATCAAATAGGAATTAATTTATGTGTTGCCATTCTATAAGCCCTTTGGTAAGATACGACCAAAAGCTGCCGTACATGAGCATTTCATGTCAATCACATGCACTCTGCTAGGCTGAACAGCCACAAAAAAGAAGGGAAAAAAGATCAAAGACCTCCAGCACAGTGGATATGAAACTAAACAACGGCCATGACATTAAAGCGCTGACTTTAATCTTTCATTTGTGGGTTACACATCAACATCAGATAACAATGTAGCACTTTTTTAATGTATTCCCCCAGTTTCAGAGGACCACGATGTATAGGATAAAGGAAAATAAACTAAAACCTATTTGGTTGCAATCGATGGCTGCCTGCAGTCTCATAGAAATTTGCAGACACTTGGTGTCCTCCCTGGTCATGCTCTGCAAGACCTATAGCAGTCAGCTACACACCTCGTTTGTTTTGGAGGCTTTTTGCCTTTAGTCTGGTCTTCAGCAGGTGAAACATGTACTCAGTTGGATTGTCAAGGGCATTCCACTGTTGGGCCCCCAAAAAATGTATTGGTTGCTTTAGCTGTTTCTGATCATGGTCCAGGTGCACTGTCCTAAAAGCTACACAATTAACCCAATATGGATGTTAACACCCTCAAGCACCCTTAAAGCAGAGAATCAGAATTTAAAGTGGCTATAATCGATATTTTAACAATAACAACTTGACAACGTGACAATGTGAAAGGGTTCGCTGGTAGTGATGAACCTACAGAGAATTATAACCTGAATCTGCGGCTAACAAGTTCGCCATATTAACTCCGCTGCCCACAAGTAGCCAAAAAGTATGTTATTGCAAGTTTAAGTCAGTCATTGTTTCATTTCTACCAGCTGAAGTAATACATTTAGAAAATAATCAGTCAGGAGGAGAATGAAATCTTAAATGCTCTAATATAAAACATTACCATTAGGGACCTCTAGCTCCAATTCATCCCATATATCATTATCTGAAATGTCCTTGTTTTTGAAAAGCTCATGCTCTGTGCCATCAAAAAGTCTCTCCTGTATGGTGTGGCCTAAAGTTATCTCTGCATGACTGCAGATTTAGCCCTCTCATATGGAGGAGCAGGTGGGCAGGATGAGGTTGTAGCTTTTTTTATAAATCCAATAATGAGGATGTGCTCTGACAGCTGAGCAGGCTCACCGTGACTAGAAACAGAAGTGCTGCTACCCACAGCCAGAGCACTGACTCCATATTAGACCTAGTTTGCTAATATATCTTGTGTGCTTTTTAGCCAAACTAGCGCAGTGGTTGGCTTGATGAATGGTCTGTCTGTCTGTCCTTTCCTCTGTTGGTCCGGAGTGATATCTTGACAATTATTGGACACATCAGCATGGAATTTGGTACAGATATTAATAGTGCCCGAAGAATAAATCCAAATGATGTTAGTGATCTTCTGACTCTTATCTAATGCCACCAACAGGTAAAAGTTTGACTCTACCAACACAGTTCATGAGAGGATACTTATGAAGCTAATGACCAAATTCTTGTCTCAGCTGTACTTTAATATTAATGCTTAATTATTGCTAAATGTTTGCATGTTGCCGTTGTAACTGTAAACTATGCTCTAGTGACCAATGCCATTCAGCTCAAAGCACAGTTGTGACAAAGTACTGATAAAAGGTGAGCCAAGTATCAGCCAGCCCAGTATCTCCAGGAATTACGTCCATATTGGACACTACCTGTTGCAAGGCAAAAAGTAATGAGGTTGGGGTGGTGGGTGTGCATGTGCCATATATGACTTTCATGCAGGAGGCCATACCATAACCATAGTTTATCTGCCATAACCATTTTTCCCTTAACCATACCAGAGCTGCCATGCACAGATAGAGCAGAAAGTGAGAATTTTAAAAACAATGCCATTAAACATAAAAATAGAAAATATCAAACATTATCCGTAATTTTTCTGAGTGGTCCCATATCGGCGTTCTCAGGCCGAATTTAACTTGTTTTCGGTTTTTAGGATCTAAGAATAGCAAACTTGTCTCCATTTTTCTTCCATCCAGCAATTTAGTTTTCTGGTGTGTAATCAGCATTAGAGCCTTGTGGGCGAGGTTCTGATGCTTTTTAGACACACATCCTCCAGCATATATCTCCAGTATGGCTATAAACTTTTTGGCCATATTTTAAGCACTAAAACTAATAAGAAGATATAGATGGAGACCAACAAATGCAAAGAGGTGACAGTTGATATTCTTTAACTTTTAATGTTTTTCTTCAACCAAAACATCTCTGGCTATCCATCTATATGGCTTATTACTACAGTAACTGATTTTACAGGTGGAATAATTTGCAGGTGAATTTGCAAAAAAACAGCAATGTGTGCATTCGGGCTCAGGGTATTTCGTCAGTGAATTCCAAAAGAGATTATGTCTAAACCACAATCATCATGGAACAATCAGCAGAATGTATGCAACAGTAGTGCAGTCTCAGCAGAAACTGTAGTACTGTCTTCTGTAAATCTGGCGATGGACTCACTTCTTAGATACAGTAATATTATATCAACATGGCTGCCAGAATATCTTTGATTGCTTTTCACCATTACATGTTTGAAACCCTGTGTTGCTACAGACAAAGTGGTAAGTCTGCATCCTCGGATGGTGTTTTCTCATGCAGGGCTTGTTTGTCCGCTCTGTGACTCTGCCTCTTGACCTTTACTCTCCTCCAGGCTCCCTGGTGGTTTGTACAGGCCTGTCCTTCTACTTAAGCTGTGCATACAAGGCCTGTGGATGGCAGCTGCAGTGTCACTGGGAAACTTCACAGCTTTGCCTGAAGGCACTCCAGTGAACAGAACTGACTTGTTCTGTTCTGTTTAGAGGATCTGACTGATGCTGCTTTGTCTTATCTTTACAGGTTGGAAGAGGGGTTGTTTTAGGTAGCCGATATAGAGTTTGTTTTTCTTCAACTAACTATCATTATACATAGATATACAAAAATCTATAAGGCATTTAACTCCTGTTGATGAAAACGAGTCAGATACAGATATAAAAAGTGGCAGACCTGTTTCAATTGGTGTGTCATATAGAATTCGTGACCAGATTTAAAGTGACGCTCCCTTGTGGAGACCATGAACGCAACAGTAAATATGTGACGTGTGGGTGGAGCTGTGGGTTCAGTGCAGCTGTACCAGCCCTGACTCTGTGATCAGTTACAAAGGATGCCACCAGTGGAAAACCATCACATGGAAGAAATGCGTGAAAATGGAGCTGAATGTATTTGATTTTTTGTTATTATATATTGTATTGTATTTACTTCCCGCAGAATCAAAACCTCAATTGTTTTTTGAATGAGAATATCTCTGTTTTGGCAAACAAGTTTCCTTATCATGCATGCATTTGCCTATAGGCTTAGTTGTATGGAGTTTCCATTTTTATTTGTATTTTTCAAATATCCTTCGCTGGACATGTAGAAAATGTTGACTGCGAGGACGCCCGCATGTCTTGCTGGTGAGAGAGACTGAAAACAATGCCCGACACGCTGCTTTCTTTAGAAAACTTACTCTAAAGTTCTCTTTATGGCGTTTCAAAATGACAGACTCTAACTTGAGGAACGAAAGCAACTATGGGATCTATTTTGTTGAAGCTTTCAACGGATCCGTTTTGGACCAAACATTTAAAAACGACAGCATCACGACATGCACGAACTTCATTATGGACCCGCAAGTTATCGGGGTTGGGATCATTCTCTCCATTTTTATTTTGGTGGCAATTGTTGGGAACATTTTGGTTATCCTGTCTGTCGTGTGCAATAAACATTTGCAGACTGTCACAAACTTCTTCATTGTCAACTTAGCCATGGCAGACCTGCTGTTGAGCATTATCGTGCTGCCTTTCTCTGCATCTCTGGAGGTTCTGGGATGCTGGGTGTTTGGCCGGGTTTTCTGTAACATCTGGGCTGCGGTGGATGTGCTCTGCTGCACCGCATCCATCCTCAGCCTCTGCATCATCTCCGTAGACCGGTACATAGGTGTTAAACACTGCCTGAAATACCCAAGTATTATGACAGAGAGGAAGGCAGTGGCTATTTTAGTCCTAGTTTGGGTATCATCCACGGTCATCTCTGTCGGACCGCTGCTGGGATGGAAGGAACCGCCGCCTGTGGACGACAGCATCTGCAGGATCACAGAGGAGCCGGGCTACGCGCTCTTTTCCTCTCTCTTCTCTTTCTACCTCCCGCTCATGGTCATCCTCATCATGTATTTTAGGGTCTACGTGGTGGCCCGCAGGACTACCAAGAGCCTAGAGGCGGGCGTCAAACGAGAGAGAAATAAGTCGATAGAAGTGGTCCTCCGGATACACTGTCGCAGCGTGCTGGAGGACGCGCGCTCGTCCAGCTCAAAAAGCAGCAAAAACCACCCGTTTCGAAGTTCGCTGTCAGTGCGGCTGATGAAGTTCTCCCGGGAGAAAAAGGCGGCTAAAACCCTCGCCATCGTTGTGGGAATGTTCATCTTGTGTTGGCTGCCCTTTTTCTTCTTTCTGCCCATGGGTAAGTCTCATAACTTTATATTTCTGTTCCCTGTTTGTCCAGCATAAAATGCGCCCCAGTGTGTCTATTGCACCTTCTGTCGCTCTTTCTCCAACATTAGGTGTACAGACAAAATTGCTATTCTCAAGGACATCAAACTAACACATTCTTGAAATTTCTCACACATTAAATGCCCTCAAGTATCCTACTTGAATTTATGATTCAATACCTCTACTGACTCGTTGGCAGTGATATGAGATATTTTCTAACTAATTAATTTGTGTTTAATGTGAGCAATTAATGCATTTGCGTTAAACCTTTTCAGCCTGCAGCTCCTCCTGAGAAATGCATGGATTTCTATAAACAACGCAACATACTGGCTGCAGGCTTAGACCAGTATTAAACCAATGAACTACAGTTTAATACAACATACATCGGCTACAAAAACCTGCAAGATTTAGGCATAACAGAAAACAAAAAATGTGACTGGATTTCATTCGCTGTTGATTTTAAGAACTATGCCAGGAATTGATCAAAAGATTGTTAGAATGTTCTAAAAACAAACGTTTTGGTCAAAAAAGGTCAAATCTGCAACGTGACTATTACTGTGGCTTGTTTCCATGCTTGCAACATTTCCGAGAGCCTATTTTTTCAGATGGCTAATATCACATTTTTTAAGAGCAGTCATAATAGACTGACATTCTTCAGTAATGAGCACTCTAAAACTAAATGCTCCCAGCATCTTGCATCCATCACAGCTTCCCATTCAAGTGTCATTTCCAGTGGGCTAGTGGTTTTAGTAAGAGTCTCACATAGTAATATAAAACATGATACAGATACACTGTATTAGTAAGGGTTTTGTTTCATGTCTTGAAAATACAAAATTATTTGCACTGAAACATGTAGGTGTTAATGTTGAGAACAGCTCTTAATCTGACCACAGTATTGAAATGATGAGATAAAGGAGTTTGCATGAGACATGGGGAAATAAAACAAAATTGTCTCTAATTACTGGTTGAAAAGGCCCTTCAGTGGTGATGACCAATGCAAGTCATTATGGTTATATATAAATCAATCTGAAGAATGCAACATGTATTTAAAGTTGCACTTATAGAGAGTAATAGTATTCACAACACATATACACTTACTAATGGTGGTCTCATGAATTTTATTTTTTACATATATTTCACATAATTGATTGATAAAGCCATTATGGACAAATGGCCAGTATCAACACTCACAGCACTCTCATTCTTGCTGCACCTCCAAATGTATTGAATCTTATTATTATAGCAAAGCCTGCAGGGAGAGAGAGGGAGCTCAGAGGGAAGTTTATTTGTACCCAGAAGTCTAAGATAGACAGATAGTCCATCTCTTCTTGGGACTGAAAATGAGTAAAGACAAGAATGAGTTTAAAAAAAACAAAAACAAATTTTAATTATTAGTACAAATCAATACACCATCACACATATGACATATGAGACATTACACACATTATAATATCACCAAAACACACACATATATATGCTCTTTTAATATACATATTGGGGCCAATCTGAAACATACATTTTAAGTTGATTATGACAATCTCTAATAATATGATTTTCATTATCATATGATACCTTTGTGATCATATTATACAGCTGGCTCTTGGGAGATGTCATCTCAAGTCTGAAAGAGTCCACGACTCTGTGTGGCACTGCTAAAAATCAGTAATCAAAAGAAAACAAAAGGAAGCTCTTCCCAAAGGAATAACTGTTAGAGAAATAGGTCTGACGATATCTCTAGTTGTCGTGGTTTGAAATGTAAGATTCCTGGTAGATGGCAGAGGCCTCTAATTTGCATGATAAAAACGTCAAGAACACCTTTGTCATCTAAACTAGTGTCCGCAGTATCTTAATGGATGGAATGTGATCGTTAAAGCCAAATTTAAACTCCTTGGTGGAAACCATCTGCCCTGCAGAATCCCTCCCGAAATGCTGTTCTGTAATTTGATCCTCTGTGTAGTTTAAA
Organism: Siniperca chuatsi; assembly: GCF_020085105.1. Lineage (NCBI taxonomy): Eukaryota > Metazoa > Chordata > Actinopteri > Centrarchiformes > Sinipercidae > Siniperca > Siniperca chuatsi. The sequence continues at coordinate 14,946,684 of NC_058044.1, forward strand.
ACATAAAGTCCCCATAGGGATAAATAAAGTTGTTGTTATTATAGATTCATCCCTATGGGGGGTTACTGTTTGTTTCCTAAAGGACAAGTTAGAGACAAGTTAGAGCAGTCACAACCAGAAATTCCTAGCCCTGCTAACCCATACTTGGTCAGTCAGACAGATTGATGTTGGTACGTTGTATAGACATATCATAAATGAGTAACCTTTTGCTGAGAGGCAGACATGTACTTTTAGCACCTCTTATGCCAATCAGGCCCTTTCTCTGTGAAAATGCAAATCAAGATGAAGTAGTCTTACTCATCTGAAACCTCAGTGAGAGTGTCCTAACACCATTTGCTTATATTAGTGCACCAGACTCATGAATACTATTTTTTTTTCTCCAGAAACTGATGGAAGAAATATCCTTTCAGAATTACTTTGAATGCTGTCTATCTCCCAGTGTAATGGATAAAACACAAAGTACAACCATATTGCACAGGGAGTACACAGTTAGCTTTTTAGTATGAATAATCCAAGTGTTATAAATGGCAGTTATTTCTGTATTTGTTGCTGACACAAATCCAACCAGCATAAAAGCACACAGTCATACATGTTTCAAGCTTCCATTTATTACTTTTTACAGTTGACTTTCTTTTTATTTTGTGCATTCTCTATTGAGGAATATTGAAACAATACACTTGGTCTATGTATATTATACTTGGTCATCAAGAACTCAAGGATTTCTCTCTTTAAAGAATAAGTCTGGTGATATTCTATATTTTTCTTAATGTCAACAAATCCCATGGAAAGACCAAAACCAACAATGAATTAATACGACTAACAAGTATTGTAGCCTGTGTACCTTATTTTTCTGTGCCAGAAGACCGCCACTGTTGTCCAAAACCTATTAAAAACACATCAGTGAGCCACACTGTTGCACTGGGTGACATGTTTCTTCATTATGATGAACATGGGCACTGTAGTTTATTTTGAGTGGATCCCACATACACCGTCCTTCTGCTGTAAATACTAACACAGCAAATTTGCAGCTGAAATTAGTCCCCAACAAAGATACTGTTTACTCCTGTTTGAGAAACATTTGCTAAAAACTACAGTGCCCAGCTGTTTTAGGAAATTATTTAGCCTTTAAAAAAGTATTTATGATGAGCTTTAAAGATTTTTTTTCTGGTAATATACAGTAAGTAGCACTTTGCCCATCACAATATGTGTAATGGTCATAGCAGCCATTTCAGTGGTTATGCAAGTATTCATTACTATACCAACTATAGCTTGGTCCTTGGTGGCCATATGTTGAGGGTGAGTTTAAAAAAAACAAAAAAAAAACAGCATCAAATGTTGACCTTCACACAGAACATTAAATGTCAATGAGATAATTCCTCAGCTCTGTAACTGAGGGCTGATTAGGAATCTGTCTTCTCACACAAAAGAGCCGTCACAAAATGTTGTCTGAGAAAGTGGACAGGTCCCCAGACTCCTTGACGAGCTTCAACGTGTATTCAAAGCATTCATTTGTTGCATGGCTTTATGATTTGTGCTAGGATATGAGCCAATGTGAACTTTCAAAAAATCACATCCTCAGAAAAGATTCAAAATGGCAATCATCTTGCAGACACCATACTTAAAAGATGATGTTATCTCAAAGGCAATAAAACAAAAAGGAACCCTAAAAGATATTGCTTGTTGTCATGGTGTTGTGGAAATGCGTCAGAGTGGTGATTCACTTGCTGTCTGCCTTTAAGGTGATGCCATTTCAGTGAGAAGAATCAATGGAGAACATCACTTAATCAGACCTTTAATCACTTAATTTATCTTTAACCATGTTGAGTCAGAACTGGGTTACAGGTTACAGAGTTTTAGAGTTAGAGTTAGAGTTAGAGTAAGAGTGATAACTCTGTTTTATTATTTAGCTTTTGGCCCAAGCCTCCTGTTTGTATTTCTTAGCAAGTGCACAGTATGTTGTTGGTAGCTGATGTCAACATGAAACCCTTACTTTGAAAATCAGATACAAGCCATTTCATATATTTCCACATTGTACTGACAGAACTGAAATGACTTCTGGGCCCAGGCAGTGCAGACTTGACATTAGCACTGTGATATGTTACCTCTGTGTCCAGGGTCAACACTGTGTTAAATCCAAGCCTGGGGAGACAAGGACAACTGGAAAGCAATTGGAAAAGGCAACATTCCATGAAAAACAGCATGTCAAACCAAAATTGCCATAGCAAGTATAAAATATACTTAATAAAATGAGCGAAGCAGCTAGAGCTTGGGTTGAAAGTAAGCTGTACAGAGAGCAGAAAGAAAACTGACCATGTAACGCAAAACTTTTGTAAATTACTGTTCTGTAATGTTATATGTAAGAACGTTAAAAGGCTGATAAAGGGAATATTTAAAGTGGCAGGATTTTCCATCTTACCAACACTGACATGACAAAGAGGGTTTGTGCACAAGCCATGGCATTGTATATATAGTACATTACATGTAGAATCAGGTACCGCTACACTGAGGAGCGAATTCACTAAGAATGAATTGCGGCTGATAGCATCATGAATTGCGCATCATGTGCAACCACTATCTGCCCCGTCTCAAGGTCCGATTCACAAAAGATATTGGGCTAATGATATTTCAGTGCAAACACGCCCATAAAGTTTTGCAGATGTGTGTAATTTGCCATTGTTTTGCATCTGATAAATATTCATCTGCAATTCTCTGTAGTGGTGCCAATGATATTTGTTCTTAAGGTATACAAGTAGCATATCACATGACATGGTTAAGCAATGTTTTGGTCAAAAAATGTTATAAATGCAGTTGCATGGAACAATATTTTCCAGTCATGTAGAAAGAGATGTTTGATTTGAAAGCTTATTATAATTAGAACTATTTTAATTATCTAATAACTCCCCCTGCTCTTTCATTCGTTTCTATCTGTGGGATGTCTCTTGTTTTTCTACGACTCACTCTGTATGGAGTGATTGTTATTTGGGAGCTTTAACTGTGCGCTCTCCCTCATGCCTCTGGGCGCATGGAGAGCTGATTTCTCTCCTACTCTGCTCTCTGCTGGACTGTTACAGTGCGAAACCACCGTCTCGGTTTCTCACAGCAGCAGGTTTTATGTTGTTTTACAGTTTCACTCATGGTGAATATCAGGTATTGTACTGTCTCTGTGCCACCTGTGCGCATATGATGTACTGTGATGTGCTGTTGCTTCACCTGGCTACAATCACTGCTGCCATGATCACTGGAAAGTCTGGGCGTGACACCCTTATAAATGCGCTTCAGTTACCACCAACTCTCCAAAGACGCTAATAATTTCACTCTAACTGCATGTGACTATTAGCACTGGTGTTTGTGAATTGGACTTTTTTGCAATGAGGCTCATTTGCATTAAGAGCGGCCAATTTTGGCCAAATGTATGCATATTACCTAATTTACATATCTGCAAATAGCACCGGAGCACCAAGACTCTCTTTGCCTGGCAGTGCAGTTAGGGGTGTAGTTCACCCTTTGCGGGTGCTTTGAGAATTACACGGTTTCTTTTTGTTTTATTTATGCAGTTTTAGCGGCCGCAAAAGCCGCACAATCCTTTTGTGAATTTGTCTGAGTCTTTGCTGACTAATTCAAGCATGGCAAACACCTTACAAGACAAGTTATATATTCTACATTGTCCTCTCAGAGAAAGCATACACCACAGGAACATTTTAACCCCATTTATGTTGTTAGCTGTCAGCAGGTTAATGTCAGACAAACGTGCATCAATTAAAATCATTCAAGAAATAATTATAAATACTTGGCACTAATAAGAAAACGTCACATATTCTACTCAAGCGAAAACATCATAAAGAATTGTGTGCATTGGGGTTTGTGGTTGAATGGGACAGATATTGACAGAACACTGTCAATATCTGTCACATTAATAAAAGTCCACAAAATGTCAAAACGTCCTCTGTTGCTATTAATAAACACAACCAACCACTGCTACACAATAAATCATTACAAAAATAATGCTGATGAAAAATGTCTATACGTAGCAAATGATCTGTTATTTAGCATTCAGTATAAACGTAGATATTGTCGAGAATAGAAATTAACTGTAGCTACATTTTGCTTCAACTGTTCTTGATTTTGAAGTATATTTTGTGAAAATGTTCTTGGATTCTTAATGGAACAGAGAAAGCAACATACTGTACTTGGACTGTGCATATACTGTACTGTACAGTATGTTTACTCACAAATCTTTCTGATGGCTCCGTCTTCTTCTAGGTTCCTTCTTCCCGGCACTGAAACCATCCGAAACTGTGTTCAAGGTGATCTTCTGGCTGGGCTACTTCAACAGCTGCATCAACCCCATGATCTACCCCTGCTCCAGCAAAGAGTTCCAGCGAGCTTTCACTCGGCTTCTCAGGTGCCAGTGTCACCAAAGACAGAGGGTCCTGCGTCGCTTCTATGACCAGAGGTGGCGGACAGCTGTCAAGGAAATGACAAGGGATCAGAGGGGAGACTATAAGCCTGGCTATGCTGTGCATGAATCCTATGGCAGCTCTTTGTTACACAAGGGGAAAGGGCGCTCGCTAGGTTTCAAGAGATGGAGCCTGTTTCCACCACTGCAAAAGTCCTCCTTCCAGCTCAAAGAGAAAGTGAACAATCTGTCAAATAAAATCAAGGGAGGGACAGGAAAAAGTACCACACCTACAGTGGGCCGGATTGATATAGTAGACACAGTCTCTATGGGAATTTACAACTCCTGCGAGCAGAGCAGTTATCAGTTCTATGATCTGTCAGACTGCTATGGCCTGAAAGAAACTGACATTTAGAGGAGAACCAGACAATTTTTTTATTTATTTTCAAAGGGTCATATTGGACCAACATGCAAGAAAGACTGTGATAGCACAAAATTTTGTGTTTACAAAATATCAGAGAATCCAAGCTGTGAACTGAGAACGATGGCTTGATCCCAGCACAAAGAGGACTACAACTTTATCTCAATCCCCTCATCCCCATCATGTTTATTTAAGATGAAACTTCTTGTGAGCTGCTTAAAGCCACATTTTGGAAGTGGACACAAAAGTAGCCAACTCCTTGACTTAATGTGACTGCTGTCACTTGGAAGGACTGTGCATCGACATTACACAGCCCACAGTGGACAGGTGTACGCACTTTCGGCAAGACATTTAACATAAGCCTCATTATTACTGTTACACTCATTTCTTTAAATTTTCCATGTCTGTAACTATTAGCCAACTGACACTGTGTGGTGACTCCCAATGAATTGTGACTGCTTTGTTTGATATTCAGCTGATTTTAAACAAAAAATACAACTGTAATGGATTGAAACAAATATTTTGAAACTCTAACAGAGCAAAGTTTGTCATATGTGCAATTTTTTATTGTTGCAAGAATGTCTGGATTTAATCAAATGTAATGTCAGAATTGATTATGATACTTCATCTGCCATTTTTCTGTTTTGACAAGGCATTGTAAAGATAAGATGCCAGCTAAGAATAAAGATGCTGCACAGTATTTATTCTAACTGTTAACGGTTAAAAGTTAACTTGGCATTGATATGTACAATGGTTTAAATAAAAACCCATGAGTCTACTTGGACCACCAAACTGTAATTTGCATTGCCAAGTGAGTGAGTGCTAATGTGAAATGAACATGCTTTTTTTTTTGCATTTTCCAATGTTAAGTTTGTTTATGTAAGATGAAAAGCAAAATAAAATGGAGAGAAAACAAGTTGAGTCAATAACTCAGTTAAATTACAGCCCTTGTAATTTGATTCATGATCAAGAAAAATCTGCCTCATCCAGCAGATGTCACTATTGTTATGGTGGTTTTACCTCCTTCACTTTTTTTTACCTTTATGTCAAACTTGTGCTTTTGGGAAGCAAAAATGATTTGTTTTTAGACAAAATACCAATGAAATTGATTTAATAAATCCATATCTGAATGTGTTAAGCATGGTGAACATAGTAGTGAGAATCTGCTGCCTGACAAACAAATACAAATAAAGTTAAATTAAAAGAGAGTGACAAACAGACACACACACACAAGGCTTTCAGCTGCAGGCAACATAGAGAAACAGAGAGAAAGAGAGAGAGACTCTATCAAGACTAATAAATCTCAACTGCTTCCTGTTATTAGTCTCATTGCACAATGAGTTTACTCAAGTCTTGACCTAGGGAAAAGTCAAACAGCTGACATACTTTTTTTCATTTGTAATAATGACCAAAACTAATACATGACAGAAAAAAATCTCCACAAAGAGAAAGATAGAGATGACAATTAACAGAAAACCGTTCTTATCTTTACCCCATAAAGGACTGAAACACTAAGTGGACAAACACATAGTAACTGCTAACATTTGGTATCGGGGGCAACTTCAGAGGTGATACTTTAAACTCTGCAGTCTCTCACGATACAAAATGCGCTACTCTGAGAGCACCAGACACAACCTCTTCCTTCATCTAACATTTGGTGTCAGGGCAGAAATTAAAGCAACAATTGCTGCAAGTATAGCGGATGTACCAATAAAATACAGACATCAATGGTAGAAATATATATAAAAATATACAAACCAACACACTAAAATAAAACATAGCTTACTGCCATGGTTCAAATGCTCCATTCCATTTATTCTCACTCGCCCCTCTGTCCATCAAAAAGAAAAGAGACTTGAAACAACATTATAACTCCATCAAAACTATTTTCTAGCTTGAGTGATAAAAATCACTGGTTCCCATTGCAATGTGTTGATTACACTTTCACAGTTTGTAGTTTCACAAAGCAAAAGAGCTCACCAAAGAGACAGCCACTGCCTGGAGTCCTAATTGTGTACTGACAGCATTGGTGCTACTTTAACAAAGATAGACTCTGACTATGGCTTAGAGCTAATAAACAGACTGCAGATAAACATCTAAGTTCATCATTTGCACAAAGCTGTCTGGTCCACTGATTATCTTGAGTAAGACTAATTTGCCATGCATTCTGGGCACTGGGTATCTCTGTGCATTGCAGGATTAGGTTACAAATTACAAGAAGAGTGAGGCAATAGCAGAAAATAATATATACTTTCAATGAGTTGTTAGAGTTTCCAAAAACTCACTTTACAGCAGTGTTAAACCACAAATTGAGTCATGTTTTCTTCTTTTTGTCAGTTGTCAGCAGACTGATTGTGATTGTGTGTTACCATGGAAACACAACCCTTAGCTCTGTCTGAGATAGCCTGGGGTTAGGTTGGCTGCCTTTTTAGCCTTTAAACTAAACCTTTTTAGTATCTGAGTCCAAATTATTCTGCCTTTATGCAACTCTAGTATAGTCTGAGGAGCTAAGACTGGCCTAAAAGGCTAAACAAATGTCCACAGTGCTGACTCAAAATAAAGAAATAACTACAAACGGGAGAAGAAATTGAAGGAAAAACCTGAATAAAACAGTGGAGAAACATATCAAATGCAGATGCTTCTGTGCACCAGAGCTCACTGAATGGTTTGATGAGTATAAAAATGAATAAAATGCAACAGTGACCAGATCTCAACCCAGTTTCACACCAATGGATGATTTTGGACCAGTGTGTAAGATATATAAACTTTAATCTTCAAATCTATTTAGTGATGTCTGTGACTGTCTCTGATAGTATATGTCCTTTTGTTATGTCTGGCTATGTTTGTTTTTCTTTCTATCTGCTGTACTCAGGCTTCTTGCAAAAGAGATCTTGATCTCAATGATGTTACTTGATTAAATAAAGATTGAATATATAAATGAGGAATATCTTGGAGAGGAATGGTGTTCATCCCTCCAACAGAGTTCCACAGACTTGGTGAGGAGCACTGAAGCTGTTCTGGAGGCTCGTGGTGGCCTGACTCCATACCAAGACACTTCATGTTGATGTTTCCTTTCATTTGTCACTCATCTGTAAAATAACACTGTGAATGAGATTTTGGGATCAGATCAATTTGATTTTTATGTATATTTGATAGGGTATAAAAAGTGGCTATCCTTTGATTTTCATGAAATAAGCTGTCATTTTCATTCACAGAATTTAAATTTTGCTCCTTAGTCATGCCCAAAGCTGTAGCCTGTAGCCCCCAACTGTTCCTCCTTCACTTGTAAAATGCACCCCGAAGGCAGTCTCGGGCCACGATTGTGTAACCAGTGAATCTTGCAAACAGTAAAATGATACAGATTGTCAGTGTAAATAGAATGAGAAACATTTTATTTGACATCTTACACACTTACCTTCAAACTTGTGCACCTTCACTCTTATCTGCACGTTTCATCAGGATGTTTTTATTGCCCTGCAGTTGTCTGAAGACCTGGCACTCCTGTCTAGTGACGCTTGACCTCTGCAGTTTTTGATCCCTCTGCAAGAGTTCCAAATCATGTGATACTTTTTTTTAGTAATGGCACTAAGACGTTTTAAAAGAACAATCAATAATAAAAATAATAATCATCTATTAGAACTCTTATCATATATGTATTATATACATGTGTATTAATATCAACCTCTGTGATACAGCTAGGTGATACAGCCAGGTTAGGTGACAATACTAAACTTACTTACCTGAGATGTAAATCTCCGTTGTGTCATCCTAGTAAAGCGTCACGTACCCCTTTGATGTGGCCTCTTCAAGTCTTGCCTTGCACGTCTTCCAAACCTTTTTTTAGGTTTTGGGAATTGTTTTCTATCCCACAAAAACCTGTTATCTGCGGTTTAAATATGATCCTCCTCCACAGTATGTAGATTGAAGAAAACAAATTAAGTTCAGTTGTAGCAATTTCTAGGCCCTATCTGTTCTGCCATCCCCCTGGATCCATTTAAAGCTTCCCTTATTATTATTGAAAAATTATTTTTAAAGGAAACTCTTTTTATTGTAGATATATACACATGTGGCAATCATTTGAATGCTTCTACTTCAACATAGAGCCATTCGTATACTTTAGACATAAACATAATATAATATCTATAGATAGATTGCCATCTTCCCAAAATATTGCTGCAGTTCACAACAACTTTCTGGTTGAATTTTCATCTAATATCACTGACGCATTTCCTGCATTGGGAAACTGTTCTTTCAAGGCCAGAGCAACACATGGACATAATCCAAAGATAATTTACTTAAAAGTGCTAAAACTGGAAAAAGTCTTTGTGGCAGACTTTTTCTCCGTCACAAAATCAAAACTTTTGTGCCACAGAGCACATTACCTTTACATGGAAGGAAAAGAGGTGATTTCATACATTATGGTTGAAGTATAATTATAATTCTTCCTGATTCAAACATATTTTTCCATGCTGTTGACAAAAAATTGTATGAATAGTGCCATTGATTCACTGAGCTTTGTATACAAAATATACAGATACTATCTTTATTTTATGGTTGATCTGCACGTTCATTTGCCTCTTTCCTAGTGTGCGATAGCTCCATCCCAGGGGAGGATCCAGGCAGGCATACCCTGCAGCCCATGAACATGAGAAATGCCCTACGGAAGGAACGGTTGAAGAGACCATACAGGAAGGGATTTAGAGATGAGTTGATATATCCTAGCCACAAAAATATATCCCAGACGACGACCTCCGTGCTGTATTCAATGAACGGGTCCACAATGTTGACTGTAAAGAAGGGCATCCAGAAGATTAGGAACACTCCCATGATGATGCCCAAGGTTTTTGCCGCCTTTCTTTCCCTCTTCATAGTGTTTCGGTGTCTTTGTTTCTTGCTTGAATCTTTGCCCACTCCAGCAGCCATCTGGCTTTCCATGGCGCTGATCTGCCTGGCCTGCCGTTTGGCAGCTTTGAAGATCTTCCAGTAGGCTAATAGCATGATAACCATCGGCAAGTAAAAGGCTACCAAGGAGGCCATGACAGCATAAATGCGATTGACCAAGAACACACATACATCTTTAGGGAGCAGGATGTCCACACCGGCAATATGAAGATCTAGCATAATGGGGCCAAAGGAAATGAACATGGGAACTGCCCAACAAACAACAATAAGGAGAGCTACCCGACTGTGGGACATCTTTAACGAGTAAACCAGTGGGTTGCAGACAGCGTAGTAGCGGTCAAAGGCAATGCAGCTGAGATGGAATATGGAGGCAGTGCAGAGCATGACATCTAGGCTAGAGTGAAGCTGACAAAAAAGGACACCAAAGTACCAGCATCCCTCCACGGTCCGAATCATACTGTAAGGCATCACTACCAGGCCAACAAGGCAGTCAGCCACTGCTAGGGACATGACGAAGGAGTTTGTGGGTGACTGCAAATGCTTGAAGTAGGCAATGGACAAGACCACCAGGAAGTTGCCCACAACTGTGCAGACGATCCCAACAGAGAGGAAGGCATACAGGAAAATGCGAGAGGCCTGGTTCCTCAGTGTAGTACAGGATTGAAGTTCAATCTGAAGAGATGTGTTAACATCTCCGAGCAATCCCAAGCTGCCGTTATCCATGGTCTAATCAAACCTGTCAAAACACACAGATACAGTTGTAAGTACTGAGGGTCTGACTTTGTAGCAAGTGATGCATTTCAAAGCAGTTTGCCTAAACTCCTCTATGGTACATTAACAGTGAAAAAGTGGACAAACCACCCAGAATTCCATTTGTTTCATACCCAATTGCTGCTCCATGGTAACTTCTCATTAGTTAAACTCTAAACTGTACACTTTAGTTTGAAGTACGAATCACAAGAGACTGTGGGCCTGAAAAGCCTCTGTTCTGGTGTAGTTACCTTATCTAAAATGCCATCGCTTTGCTTGGTGTGGAGAGCAAAACCAGATGTTCTTTTCATCAACACAGATCTTGATATAATGAGGAGAATGATATATGATTTCTTGTTAGATTTGTTTTCTAAACCAATACAAAAAAAATACTACTGAAGTGTCAGATAATACATTGAGTAGCTTGTGGGGGCAGGAAATTCTCCAAATGAGTCAACTATCATCGGCCTGTTGTCACCACAATAACATTTTCTCATAGAGATATTTAGGAATTTGAACCCTGCATGTTACATTTATCATTGGAATTTTGTAAGAATATTAATAATTTTACCTTTTTACCTCAGGAAACAATTCATGAAACTTTAGTCCTCTGAATTCAGGCACTGCACATTACAGTATATCACACAGCTGAAGACACATGACTGCAATGAACAGAATAATATTAAATTTCCAGTGCCAGTGGTGTGAACAGGGAGCAGATGTTCCAGCTGACTTTGAATAGATTTTAATGAACACCACAGGGACAGTGCAGTGATGCTGAGTGAAAATGTAGGTTTTTGTTTGGCTTGTAGATTTGTTGAGCTGAACTAACACACATCATGGCTAATAATAAAGTAAAAAAATAAATCAAGATAAAATAAATAAATGTATTAATTTCAACTCACTACATAAAGATCCTATCACACCCATCCAGATTTGAAAATCTCATTTATGCATACAGTATATTAGATTCTGTTGTGATTGTCATAAAGGCTGTTGACATATTAATCATTTATTCAATAAAAGCAGGTAAAAGTACCCTTTACTCCACCTCTTCTGGGAGGTAGAGGGCACTTTGGCAGTCATCTACAACCCCCCCACCACCGCACTCGCCATTGTTCCCTTTCATCCTTCTAATCTTTCTGTTTATGTTGGAAGCATCATGTCTGCAAAAATCATACAGTTGTATTAGTTTTGTTCAGTACCTCTTATCTGCAATTATCCACAAAATCATGTTCTTAATGTCAATATGGTTATTTACAATGCCAGTAGACGATAATTAGTACATTACTGCAAAAGCTTTACGTAATGTTTTCTTGTCAAGCTTATTTGGTGTATACAAAATTTTGTTCATGTTTGTCATATTTGCCTATGCCTGGTAGTAATTTAAATACCATTACATATTTTGTTCAAAGATAATGGCCATCATCTATATGTTTTGTCATGGATAAAATGCCTTCTTGGTGCTTTTGCAATGCAGCAATACTGGAGAAAACAATACCATTAGTATTATGTTGATGTATACATTATAAAATATCAAGTTCAAATTTTTTTTCATTTAGAAGATATAGTAACTGCAACTCTGAAAAAGCCACATTTAAAGTATCACAAATTCAGTAGGATTCTGCATCTTTCCGTCTGATTGTACCTACAGCAGCTCAGTTACTGTCACTCAAATTAGCTTATTTATAATGTTAGCATTTCAAACAAGGTCTTTTGAATCCAGTTTAAAATAAAGGTTTGTTTATCTTACTAGTTCACATCAGGCACTACTATAAAACTGTGTAAACAACACTTACCTGTAAAGAAGAGAGACGATCGTCTGTCCTCATGTCTGTATCATACTGCTGGTCTGTCAACCTTGGTTTTACACAGAGATGAGAGGGATGGGGGGCTGGGAAGTGGGCTGTAATGAACACATGCAACAATAATCACAGTAATAAAATACAGTCTGCTGCCAACTCAATTCAAATGGCTGTAGAAAGAGCAACCAGTATGCTTACATTTTCTAATTTTCTGATGACACCAACATTCCTATTGTGGTACAGTATTAATAAGGGCAGACACGTATCTGAACATCGCTTTGAAATGTGTACATTTGTACAGTAGTGGGTGAAAAATCATGTTGTTCCCAACACTAAAAAGACTGGACATTGTATTTGACACCAAACCAATGTAAGAACATAACCCTGTAATTAAGACTATTGATAAATCCACAAACTAGATTGCTCAGGCTGAGTATACAACACAATTCATTTCCCCCAGAGAAATCAGTGCAAACCCTGAATGCTTTTGCACTGGTCAAAGCATTGTTTAGGTCATTCGGTCCACCACTTTGGTCCAGACTGAAATATCTCAACAACTATTGGATGGATTGGCATGAAATTGTTGTACAGACATTCATGGTCACCTGAGGATGTATCCTACTGACTTTGGTGATCCCCTGACTTTTCCTGTAGTGCCACCAGCAGGTTGACATTTTTGTTTTTTAGTCAAATGTCTCAACAACTGTTGGATGGATTGCCATGATTTGATTCAGACAGTCATGTCCCCTTTAGGATGAACTGTAATAACTTTGCCAGAGCTCCATGGCATCATCCTTTAGAGCATCCTTTTTCCCTTCCCAATGCACCTTGGAAGTAGGTGAAGTTGTGCCAGAAACCCCCTCTTTGCTTTTCCAGAGCTCCATTACACAAGGATGAGCTACAACAACACAGACAGGGATACACTATATGTCTGCATTGCACACAGGAAATCTTTGATTACTGTCATTGTCTCAATTACTATGTCATGTAAAAAACAAAACAAAACACATTTGCCCATTACATGAATTTTGAAAGCATCTTAAATATTTTTGGCATGTAAAATATGGTGGACATACTTATCCAAAGGTGGCATGAACCAGCAGCTGCACAGCTGCAGACTTAGACAGTAACTGACAGTAGAAAACACACTGATTGTGGGTCACTTAAGTGCTGTGTCTATTCCAGATAGAAATTACATGCAAAAAATGCTAACGTCTTGTTATTGTATGTTTTGGCTTATTTTGCATGATAAAATTCATAAATAAATTGGAGGGAAAACAAATATAGAAACTAAATAACACTGAGGGAAAAAGAGAAGACTAACAACAACAATTTCTATTTTAAGTACATATGATGAAGGAAGCATTGATACTTATTATCTGACTTCAAATTTAACATAGGTTCAACTTCACTTTCTACATACCCCCAAAACAGCTCTCATCATCCCTTTCATGTGTTTCAGTGTGCAGCAGAGCACAGCCAATCCTGCCAAGCTTGAATACCTTGGGCCTCAGCCAGTGACAGACGTATCTCAAGTGTGGCGGATGTGTTCTAATTAAACATGGGGGGATTTTTAATGAAGGATGCAATAAAAGGCACATTGGCTCAATAACTAGTGTTTTTTTCAGACCAGTCATTCATATGTGTAATGCAAGTGTGCTTTAAAGACAGGGTAGACTGGCTGCACATCTGTTCTTTTGTTTCTGAAAGAGGAGTGAGCAGTGGTTGATTCCCGGTCTTTGTTGCATTTACAAGGGGGCAAATAAAGTGACCCATCTAATACGATTACACATTTTATTATCAACGGTGTAATACTGACTAATGGTGCTATACCTCTATGTGATCCTTCAAATTTGTATTCTATCATTTTGGACTTTGTATGAATTTGCAACCCTGTCTTCTTGAAACAATGACACACTAATAATTTGCAACAGCAAATATGTTTTAAGAGAAATGTAATGCCATCCAGATTCAATTTTTTAAAACAACAGAATGATGAAATGTTTTTAAAGTACGAATCTGAAAAGTTGCAAAATGTTCACAATAAATGTATCTGCAAAATGCTGATTGAAAACATATGTCATATTTCACTTCCCTACTGGAAAAAAAAAACATTGCGGGTGAACATAATCCAGGTGGCAATTACTTTTCCTTAAAAGTGTAACTGGCAAAATAAATGAGCTGTGTATATGTGTAATTTCAAGGAGACAGGGTTGGAATTCGGAATAAGCTTGTTAAAGTCTATGTAGTGTTTGAACTTCACAAGTTTTTTTTGTTTGTTTGGTTTTTCTGGAAAATGTAATGTGGAGGAAAACACAAAAACAAAACACCTTATTTAAAACCCCACTGCATGAAGCAGTTATAAGAAGCTTAACAAATATCTAAGCTAATAGCCTGACTACATTAATTTAGGTTTAAAAAATGTGAGTGAAGACTTGAATGAATGAAGAATGTCCCCCATTAATGTGTTTCGGTTTGATGTGGTACTATAGGAATTACGCATGCGTTATGCAAGACAATTCGCCCGGTTACTTTGGCTACTTTTTAGATCCCTTTAGCACTTTTTGTTTTTCAAAAAGAGCGCAGCAGCATGTGCAGTCGACCAATTATCAGCCAGACACAAAAGTGAATGAGCTAGAGGTGGGCGATGATACCAAGTAATACAGGGCCTGAATCACCAATATCATTACCGATACAGATTATTTTTTATTATTATAAGCCGCTTATGTACTTTCATGTAGGAGTGAGCAGTGTGTCATAATTTATGAGGTAAATGCACCATCAATAAATCTGAATACATTTCCATGACCACTAAATGCCACCTGTGAGACCAGGGTTTGATACACACATTGCAGTTAGCAACGTTTTCATTCACAGCTGCGTAATAGCACCAAATGATGATCGTCTTACCTTCAGCCATGGCTGCAATTATGTGTGGGATTAAACTGACTGTATGTTGTTTGAGTGCACACAACAGGACAACAGCAGAGCAGAAGCAAAGAGTACCTGCACTAAGTGTTCACAATTCTACACTTTGATGAAATACAAGAGAAAAACTGATCCCTTTTTTGGTGTCGATCCTGTTGACTCTAGAATCTATCTTCAAAACAAGACGTAGTATCTGTGGTATCGATATATTGGTATCGATCCGCCCACCCTGGAATGAGCTGTGACTGAGTTTACCTAATCACCAACAACCGATCCCCACTATGTGTCCGGGGAACTCCCTTTTCTTCTGTTTCTGAATGATTTAACTTGACTATTTAAGTTAATATTAAGTATTAAAATTCGTATTGATGAGATAATAGTTACAGCTACTTAGAGTCAGTTAAGTTTAGCTTTAAAAATAGTGTATAGCTTACACGTACTAACTTAATGTTGATTAAATAGTTGTTATGATGTAACGAATATTAATGCGAATTAGCGACATCTGAAAACTCCGTCTCCAGCTGACTTTTTAATGTTTCCAGCTCATTTGTTTTCAAATGATAAGCCTGTATGGTGTTTATTTATGCACCACATCTTACCCTCTGAAGAAGACGCTGCATATCACTAATGGACTGCTAACCTGTGGCAAGTTATCACATGTTTGCGGTCTCCTTCCTGTCCGCTTGGGTTCTGTATTGTCCTGATATAAGAGCATCGTTTCTCCAGTCGGAATTAGGAATCAAATTACTGACAAATATTCTTTGTCCAGTACAAACCGAGGATTTTTTTTTTGTTTCGCTGAAGCAAAGAGCCGTCCTTGTTTTACATAGCCTACTTTGTTTCAATCCTGATTAACATCAATCAGTGAACTGCTGTAATTGTTATGGCCATTAAAAATGGTCTATGGAGTCAATGTGTCTTATTCCACTGAGAGGACAAGCAATATAAGAGATTACATTGGAATACACGTTTGCAGTAATTTCTGATTTTATCTCTGATTTTTAGGTTTTTATGTGGGGGACTGCAAAACCCCCCACACAGACAGTTCCTCTAAGCCAAACAAACTCTGTTCTTTTTCTTCAGGATTCCTGTTTTTCCATTAAAAATGATTCTCTCTGGCTATATATATATATATATATATATATATATATATATATATATATATATATATATATATAATTTTTTTTTTTTTTTTTTTTTAATCAAAACTAAGTCGTAGCCAGGGGTGATGTGAAGGCTGTGTGCCCTTGACTAACAGAGCACACAAAACTGTAAATAAAACATTTTAGGGATGAAAGCTGTACACACACAGGTTTGGATGATCTTAAGTGCAGTGCAGCCCTCTTCTGGTGTGTTATTGCTATTGCATGGTCATTAAGCGAACATCGCAAGTCACTGTCAATAGCGATCACCGGATTATACATTCATTACTAGTAATATAATTTATGCAGTATTGTGTATGCACAAACTGTACACATAATGGAGTTCAGATTAATAAAACCCCACTTTCATGTGTGACCCTAATTCATACTCACACAATTAGCCATGAAAGCAGAAAGTCAGTACAGTCTCTATAAAGACTTGTACCTGCCTGATGTTAGCATGGATATTAGGTTTGCACTAACATAACAATGATTTCATGCAAATGTCTATAAATGCTATCATTCTAAACTCTGTTGAGCTGCCATGTGTAATTAGTGTATTCTATGTGGCCCAAAAATAATTTTATTGTGCTCATGTTAGTAGTGAACAACTGCCTCCATTTAATTTCTTAACTACTCAGATGACTGTGTGAAGATAATATAGCCAAAGACAAAAAGCCTATTCATGTTTGAAATTAATATACCCGTGCAAAATTTACTGCCTAATCATACTTCCAAATGCAGCCTTGAGTAAGCACTTTACCTCTCTATTAGAAGTGTGCTGTTGCTACTTCACCAGTTAACTAGGTGCTCAAGTGAAAAGGGCCAAATGTAAAAAAGGAATAAGCTGTTTTTTCACACTTTAGCCCTCTAGGCCAGATGATTTGGATCCCCTGTTTCCTACCAAATTATTTGGGTGACCTATTTGCATGCATGAATGTTTGTTTTGAATGTGAGGTCACAATAAAGTCATTGCTATAAGAACAGTTAGGATTATAGACAAAAGACACTTGCAGGCTTAGAAACTATTTATAACGTTGACTCTCTAACGCAGTGGTTCTCAAACTTTTTCTGTCACACCTCCCTTCAGAAGGTGAAAAAAGTTGGTAGCATCAGAGCACTTTTGTTTGTTTATGTCCCCATATGAATCATATTCATGCAACTTTAGGTCTGCTCAACATCCGCATCCCCCCCTGCAGTGGTTCTATGCCACCCCTAGTTTGAGAACCACTGCTCTAACGAAGGGTTTAGATGGAAGAAATAATTAAACTTAAACACCCACTTCCAATTTTCAACCCTGTCTCTATGAGCTTACTTGTTTTGACATGTCTGTATACAGTGTTAAACTTGTTCTTGTTCTCTGTATCTCATACACAGGCTGTGGTCACCATTCCAAAGATCTGATAATGCAGTCACAGGCCAAGCAGCAGCGAGACAGTTTCATAATTACAGGTTTGTATGTGGTAGACTATAATCAAAACCTTAATGTGCGGTTCATATAGGTGTGTTATACTAGGAGAAATGCATAGGCATAAGGTTAAAAATTGGTGCAATGTACAATAAGAAATAATAGCAAAGACCTTTAAAACCACAGTCCTAGGACCTTTATATGCGTTGAGTCACCATGTAAACGATACAGAATAATTGTGGACAGTTACTCTTTTCCAGTATGGGTATCAAGTTACCACTGTTTTCTGATGAAGTGATGTTGAGGACAAGATAGAATTGCACATTACATGAATCAAAAAGCAGAATCTTGCCAGGATGTACTTCTTTACAAGGTTCTCAGTAGGCCAGGTTTTCTACTGGTATTTTCATTTCTGCATTATGAAGAATTCCCTTGCATTCCCCTGAAATCTACTGTAGGTCTTAGCAATGATCATAAATCTTGTTGTTGACAGTTACAAATACAGCGAGAAATGTTCAAATCTGCCATCCTGTTGACCTATTTATATAAAATGTATATATATATTAAGCTATTTTAAAAAAGAGACAAAAAGAAGAATTTGAAAAACCAACAGTTTAATTTTAAAGGTAACATTTGAATACTTTGTTGATTAACAAAGATTTACATATTTATTATTCCACTTCTCAAAAACATACAGGAAGAATCAGTATTCTATTCAAACTGTTAATCATTAAAAATCTTTCTAAATTTTATGATAGTATCTGGACATTGTTAGACTAGCATTCAATAATCCACTTGCCACACTATTCAGTTAATACTGAATGATTCTGCAAAACCCAACATGTGTATGTTCAATGGCAACTTATTTGAATGTTCAATACCAACATTTTTTTCCTACAGTGCAGTCGTTAAGGTAAGCTACCTAAAACTACATGGTTATGGTTAGGGAGGGTACGTCTTCATGGTTAGACTTATGGTTAGTCTCAGACGTAATATGATATGCACTGAATAATGGCAATGGGTGTAAATTGTGTCCTGCTGAATTGTACAATGCTTTTAATTGGAAATAAATATTTAGCACATTACTCTAACATACTCAAACATAAGACGGTGTAGTCCCTCATTCGTCCAGGAGTGTTCCATCGTAGAAAAGGTTTCAATCGTAGTAATCTGGACACTGTTTTCAGAATCAAGACGTTTCGGCTCCCATCCGGAAGTCATTCTCAATTGTGAAAAATGGTCTGAGAACTCAGAAATTTAAGCTACTCTGTGTTACTTAAGCCCTGCCCTCAGGGAGGAGTCTTCCTGAGTTTCTGCTGTTTACCCTGACTAGTTTCACCTGAAACTGACCTTTTTTTGTTTCCATGATG
Organism: Siniperca chuatsi; assembly: GCF_020085105.1. Classification (NCBI taxonomy): domain Eukaryota; kingdom Metazoa; phylum Chordata; class Actinopteri; order Centrarchiformes; family Sinipercidae; genus Siniperca; species Siniperca chuatsi. The sequence goes on from NC_058044.1 coordinate 14,965,806, forward strand.
GCAGTGAGGAAAACTGCAAAGAACGGTACATAGGTGAGACTAAACAGCCACTTCACAAAAGACTTTATCAGCACAGACGACACACTAACTCGGGATTGCAGAGCGCCGTGCATTTGCATCTAAAAGCTACAAACTACACATTTGAAGACAGTGAGGTGAAGATTCTAAGTAGGAGTAAGGAGTCAAAGAAGCCATTTTTGTGAAAAAAGAAAACCCTGCTTTGAACAGAAATGGTGGTCTGATATTCAACCTGGTAACAATCTACCACAGTGTATTATCACCATGGTCAAGCTAATAATATGCTAATCAGGTACTTAACAGTGATGAGGGAGGTGCAGCCAGAAAACAATAGGCCTGATTACTGATTACTGGGACATCATGGAAACAAAAGAAGGTCAGTTTCAGGTGAAACTAGGCAGGGTAAACAGCAGAAACTCAGGAAGACTCCTTCCTGAGGGCAAGGCTTAAGTAACACAGAGTAGCTTAAATTTCTGAGTTCTCGGACCATTTTACACAATTGAGAATGACTTCCAGATGGGAGCCTAAACGTCTTGATTCTGAAAACAGTGTCCAGATGACTACGATTGAAACCTTTTCTACTTTTTACCACATGACATAGTATTGGCAAATTTCATAATGAACACTTATTATGTCATTGGTTTGTTGGTACATTGCTTTTTTCCACACTTGACTGCATAGTAAAAGCTATTGGCAAAGTCAGTGTATCAGCATCTGTGCCACAGCCAGCAGTGTTAGTGAAAAGACTGCCAATGAGCCCATTGTGGTCCGAGGAGGACTGCTTGATGTTGATGTTGACTCTGAAATATCAGAAAAAGCAGAGGTATTAGTCGGTGAAATTCTCTGGACTGAAAGTAACTTCACAAGTTCAAAATGCAGGCTTATAAGGAAGCTTCATTCCAACCTTGAGCCCTCTTCTTCCTTTCCTATTTAAAAATACCAGAGATTTCCAAATATGACATTGCAACATGCATTTAATTATTTAATAGATTAATACATGTAAACCATAAATTCATAAAAGTTGACTTTTAAGTCTCCAATAACGTACGTGCAGAAACGCTGCCTGATATAATGTTCAGGGAGGTAGAGTTGCTTGTAAGTTCACTGCTGAGTTGTGAGGTTGCATTGCTTGCTGAAGGAACTGAGTTTTCATCTTTGAACACAAGGGTCAAGTCGACAACCACCGATCCACTCCTACAATGACAATGAGAGTAAGCAACCCTTTTTAAAAGCAAGCGGCCAGCAAATGTAGAGAAAAAAAATTGTCAGTGATTGAAATTCAGTCTAACCTGAATGCTTTGACAATGGAACGAAGGAAAGATGATCCATACAGCTTTTTACCCACTTTGTTTACCTGAAAGACAACATTACTGTCATTTGGCCATTTAATGGCTTACAACACGTTTTGTTCTGTTTGGTTTGGAGGATGCTACATCTCATACGTTATCATCTGCATACATAGTATGTTTACAAAATTAAAGAAGACATACCAGACTTTACTAGCAAAACAAAGACCAAATCACTGTGACGTCACGCTAACAACAGTCACTTCTGGGTAGACAACTGGCAGTTGATTTGAATTGTGGAGATATGTAAAATCGGCAAATTTGTTTATTTCTGTTGTCATTTCAGCCGTAACTGTAGCGTTTAAAGATATGTAGTTTAACATGGTGGTCCGACCTATCTGACGTTTTTTGTTGTGCTTATTTTATGTACTGTGTTGCTTTGCTAGCGTCTGATAAACCAACAGCGACATCTCACCACCCGGGTCGGAGCCATTAATAAACGTTAACTGCTAATTGTGGGTAAACACAAGCTGTCATTTTCTTTCTGTGGCCGAACTTTGACCTAACGTTAGTGAAAGTGTTGTTATTAATATGACATGAAAGCATAAAACATGAATTTTAGATGAATGAGATGTATACACTTTGAAATAACATCATGAAAAAAGAAAACATTCAACATGTTGCTGCCATTAAATTGTATGTAGGCTATGCAAATTTTAATCTGCATTAATTAAGGAACGTTAGCAACGTGAGTATATTCAGTGTGCATGATGATCAAAGAAAGTTTTTGGTGTAAGAAGCATGCTATGATAGTGCATGGGAATTTTACCTCATTGACCACTGATGCAGCTAAAGTCTTAAACGCTGCTGAGGATGAGTTGGAGAGATCTGATGTAAATATTTGGTTGAGACTAAACTGAAGACCCAGGGTTCCCTCACTGGATGAAGGTGGATTTGTAGATGCAGTGGTGGTTGAAGTAGCTGGTACAGCAGTGGAAGTGGCTGTTGCATTGGGAGCTGCAGTCGAGGCAGCAGTTGGGCCAGCTGTAGCATTAGGAGCAGCAGTTGGAGCAACTGTAATGTTCAGAGCTGCAGTAGGACCAGCTGTAGCATTAGGAGCAGCAGTTGGAGCAACTGTAACGTTCAGAGCTGCAGTAGGGCCAGCTGTAGCATTAGGAGCAGCAGTTGGAGCAGCTGTAGCATTAGCACCAGCTGAAGTGATAGGCATAGTTGGAACTGATGTAGGTGCAGCTGTTGATGTACTAATTTCTGTAACACCAAAATTCAGATTGTTATAGCATTTGCAGGAGCTTTGGGAGCAGTAATACATGCAGCTCTACATACTGTATTTCATAATGACAAAACAAAACATATACAACAACTCTTACTTGTAGTAACAATGCTTGATACATTCACTGGAAGGGAGAAGTTGGAACTGTTGGACGCTGCCTCCACCAGAACATTTGCCACAGCACCAGTTTCTGGCACTGAGCTGGCATTATTAAATATCAGCTCAGCATCTACCACAACTGAACCTTGACTGTAAGAGAAATTATTGTTATTATAATTATTGTTGTCTGTTATTTGTGACATCTCAATATCAAATGATGATTTGCTGCAGACATTTTATAATGACAATTATTAATTAAGCAAATGAACTTGAATCGTATAAATCGTATTTGAAGAAACAAATACATTTCTGACTTTGTGTGTCTTGCATGCGCCCATGACCTAAAAACAACACTTTACACTAACGCTTCCAAATATTGAGATATGGATACCTTATACTTGAGTTTGCTGACTAGATTTTAATTAACATAGTGCCATGCATACAGCTCTAATAAAATATATTTTCTTTCTCAAATGTTAGATAAAGAGTAATGTCATATACCTGAAAGAGTTGACCACAGATTGAAAGAATCTGCTTCCATATTTCTTTTTATAGACATCATCAAGCTGGAGAAATGAAATTGACAAACAGTTAAAATACTATCTAAAAATAAGGATGAGAGAGAATTGCTATTACAACACTATTATGTATATGTGTAATTTTGGTTATCTGTATACTCTTGAGTTGAGCTCATATCACACTGTACACAAACAGTCATATACTTGCCAAATGGCTACATAGCCAACTTTTTCCATATATCACATACAAACATCTTGATGTCATGGTTCTGGGTTTTGGTTTTATTTTTATATACACTCTTCTCCTCATGTGTCTTGTAGTTTTACTTTCTGTCTTTTCGTGGTTTCCCTCCAGTTTTGATTGTCTGCCCCACCCTTATTACGGCTTGGTTTAAAAAAATTATTTTCTGATTCAAATTGATCTTCATTTGAATTATCCGATATCGATTCATGAAATCCGAGATCGATCTTTTAATATATGCCTTTTCCTGTGGATGCCTGAAGCTTTAATCCCGTTAGGGCTTGTGTCCACACAGCCAAATGTTTTTTTCTGACAGAGAAGCGCTGGAGTGAAGCACTTGTGTGGTGAGAGAGAAAAACGCTGTGCCTGGGTTTTGTTTCTATGACAAGCAGACTGACATTAACTAGGTAGCTAAAAAGAGAAAAAAATCCACCCAGGTCAGAAAGTGGTGTTTTTGATGTGTGAGGTTGGGATGTAGCCGGTTTCCCTCAATCTGCAGCGGGACCCCAGTCACAAGTGTTAGGCGCTCCTCTTCAGGAGAAGCTTTCTCCGGCCGTGAAGTGCAGCGAGTTGGGCTTTGCGAATCGGAAGGCTTACCAAGGGTGCAATACTGGAATACTTGGGAAACTTTACAGATCTGGCTGCTTTCATGTGTTGTGCTACTAGCTTGATGAAGACTTTTCTGAAGAACAGTATGACGTAATTTATGACCTGACGGGCCTCAAGGACATGTGGAGAAAGACCATCAATCAACCGCTGCCCAGCTCTTCGTCCTCACCGCCCCAGAGACTCAGCTGTACAGTGCCACAGGGCGGTCACCAGTTCCTGCACTACAGCCACGTCCTGCCTCTGGACCGCTGCAGTCATGTCCTGTTCTGGCTGGGCTGCAGCTGAATCCTGTTTCCCTGGATCCATCGGCTCTCAACTCTGCACTCCAGCTGCTGGTCTCTGGTCCTGATCTCCAGCCATGTCACCGACCTCAAGATGGGTTCTGCCTTTGCCGCCGGCCTCCAGTCTGACCTCCAGAGGGGTTCCACTTTTGCCGACAACCTCCAGAGGGGTTTTGCCTTTGTGGTCGCTCTCCTGAGTGACTCCATCACCAGTGTCCAGGACGTAATTCCGACCTGCTCAGCCCTTCAGCCCTGCCTCCTGGTTGTCCTCCAGACCTGCACTGCTCTTCTGTCCAGCCCTCAGGCCATCCGCCTGAGGCCTTCTGCCCCACACCTGTCCAACCCCCGGGCCGTCCACCTGAGGTCTTCTGCTTAGCTTCTGCCCTGCCCTCCATTCTTCAGATTCCTGGCCACTTGCCCCTGAATCCATCCTCCAGACCCCCTCCACCCACCTGGATTGATTTGAACTTTTTTTTGACTTGTTTTTAAAGGGATGTCTGGGAGTTTTCCCTTGGGGGAGGTACTTTCATGGTTTTGGGTTTTGGTTTAGGCATTTCCTGTTTTATTTTGATATACACTCTTCTCCTCATGTGTCTTGTAGTTTTACTTTCTGTATTTGTGTGGTTTTCCCTCCAGTTTTGATTGTCTGCCCCGCTGTGATTAGTTTCACCTGTGACTTATCTCCCCTCACCTGAGTGTATATAGGCTGTGTGATTCCTTTGTTCTTTGTCAGTTCATCCTTTGTCTTATGTCAAGCGTCCCATCCTTTGTTTCCTGTATTCCCCCTGTGTTTCTCTTGGACCTCATCTGGATTTTAGATTCTGATTATTGCTTGCTCTGTTAGACTTGTTTGCCTTTGTTGGAGTGCTTTCCTGGTTTTGACCACTGCTTGCCTGATATCCATTTGTTCATCATTAATACATCAAACTGTACCAGCCTGCCTCCCTTGTCTGTGTTTGGATCCAATCCATCGTTTCCTTGTCTGTGTTTGGATCCAATCCACAAATCAAGTGTTGTGCGGTGTCAGGTAGGGCAGCAGGGTGCTGCCCTACCTGACACCGCACAACACTTGATTTGTTTTGTTCACATTCATTATATATTTTATTTAGCATGAGATTTAAAATAATAATAAGAAACTTCAATGTACTTACTATTCCTTTTACTTTGTTTGCTAAATCCTTAAACTCTTGAGAGAATTTGTTTGCAAGTTGTGATGTAAAGTTTTGCTGCAACTTAAATCCCAACATGATCTTTGATTCTGCTGGTGGGGCAGCTGTTATTGTAGCCAGAGCACCAATTGTGACAACTGGATGCGTTGATGTTCCATTTATGAGTGGGGGGGTTCCATTGCCTGGAAGTATATTAAATATTAAAGGGTATCAAAATGTACAAGTTTACAATTATATAAGCTGCATCAATTGGTATATTGAGTGTGGGAGACATTGCATTACCTGGCGGTGACATTGTGGAGATTGGTTGGAATGAGGTTGCGTTGAATGGTGGTGAGGTCGGCTTGACTGGTGATGAGGTCATGTTGACTGGTGGATAGGTTGCGTTGACTGGTGGTGCAATTTTTTTGAATAAGTTCATTAAATACACATATATTAACAATTTCCATCACAAGTGATTAATGTCTATAACCATTGATTACTTTAAGGCAGAATATTTCATATTGTACGAATGGTGGTGAAGTTGTTGAGTACTGTTATTCCATTAGCTGGAAGTAGAGATTAAACACTTATGTCACTTGGTTACTGGAAATTAGATTCTCATGACAGCAAGTTGCACTGAATTGTCATAATTACATTGCATTTGTGTTGAGTAATGATTAAGTGACAGCATTTGATCTGTTAAAGTGAATAGAGTTAAAATTTCATGTGCTGGTTGTCATGATAATACCTGGTGAGGGAGTTGTGTTCATCAGTGTTGAAGGTTCAACTGTGGCTGGCGCTTCAGTTGGTGCTGACGCAACTGAAAATAACAATTTTTAATAAGTGATTGTGTTGTCTTTTAAATATATTCTTTTCATCATATAATTAGTATGTGCTTGAAATAATCATTTACAAAATCTGACATAGTCTTACCGATTGCACTAATAGATGATGTGTTGACACTGAGGGAAAAGTTAGAGCTGGAAGCAGCAGTCACCAAGGTTTCAGCTGCAGAACTGGCATTTGGTAGTGTAGTCACATTATTGAATATCAGCTCAGCATCTACCACAATGGATCCTTGACTGTAACAGAAATATTTTTAAAGTCATTTTTAATGCTGTAATCTTATTTGGCTATTGTGGCCATTATTGTTTAACTAAGGCTTTAAATCCATTCATAAAAATGTGAACACTGTTTTCAACAGAAAAATGAAAACAAACAACATTCCTCTCTATGTCCATTAACCAAAGAAAAATCAATACATTAGCAAACTATAAACAACTTTAAAATGTAATATTGAGCAATGTTTTATACCTGAAGGTCTTGATGACAGTTTGTTTGAAGCGAGTTCCATATTTTTGTGAATAGACCATGTTGAGCTGTAAATGAATTTTATCAAAAAAATTATAAAATGTCAAAATACATATGAGGAAAGTTGATATTATGCCACAACTATTCCATCTTTTGTCTTGTTTTTGAGTTGTGTTTTTTCCATGCATGTTTATTACTGTTTGAAAGGAGGATATATTTCTCCTGTTCAGTCATGATAATCATTTGTTTCTAACATTAGCTATGTTTTTTTCTTCAAAAAAACTTCTGGGTCACATGTGAAAACTCACATCTCTAAATATTCTGGTATGCCCATGTCTTACCTCCAAGAAAACAGCATATTTTGAAGTTCTGTCATCTAAAGTTTTCATGCATTGTTTGGAATCTGATTGTAGAAAGATGAATAAAAGAATATTATATATATGAACTTACCGCTGTGGTTACTTTGTTTTCTAATTCCTGGAACTGTGGTGAGGATTTGTTTGTAAGTTGTGGTGAAAAAATTTGCTGCAACTTAAATCCCAACTTAATTTTTGGCTCTGGTGGTGGGGCAGTTGTTGTGGTTGTAGCTGGAGCGCCAATAGTTGTGATTCTTGGGGGTGCTGATGTTTCATTTACAGGTGGAGAACTTGCATTACCTAGAAATTGATTAAATATTTATTGGTAATAAATATGACAGAGCAAGACAAGCTGCATTAACAAATATAGAAATTGTAATGAAAATTAAATTATATATTGATTGTGGGAGAAGTTTCATTACCTGGCAAATGCATTGTGGTGACTGGTGGTGGTGAGGCTGCATTGACTGGTGGTGAGGTCATGTTGACTGATGGTGAGGTCATGTTAATTGGTGGTGAGGTTGCATTGACTGGTGGTGAGGTCATGTTGACTGATGGTGAGGTCATGTTGACTGATGGTGAGGTCATGTTAATTGGTGGTGAGGTTGCATTGACTGGTGGTGAGGTCATGTTGACTGATGGTGAGGTCATATTGACTGGTGGTGAGGTCATGTTAATTGGTGGTGAGGTTGCATTGACTGGTGGTGAGGTTTCATTGACTGGTGGTGAGGTTGCGTTGAGTGGTGGTGAGGTCACGTCGACTGATGGTGAGGATGGGTTGACTGGTGGTGAGGTCATGTTTATTGTTGGTGAGGTTACATTGACTGGTGGTGAGGTTTCATTGACTGGTGGTGAGGTCATGTTGATTGGTGGTGAGGTTACATTGACTGGTGGTGAGGTTTCATTGACTGGTGGTGAGGTCATGTTGATTGGTGGTGAGGTTACATTGACTGGTGGTGAGGCTGCATTGACTGGTGGTGAGGTCATGTTGATTGGTGGTGAGGTCATGTTGACTGGTGGTGAGATCATATTGATTGGTGGTGAGGTTGCATTGACTGATGGTGATGTCATGTTGACTGATGATGAGATCATGTTGACTGGTGTTGAGGTCGCGTTGAGTGATGTTGAGGTCGCATTGAGTGGTGGTGAGGTCATGTCGACTGGTGGTGAGGATGGGTTGACTGGTGGTGAGGTTACATTGACTGGTGGTGAGGTTTCATTGACTGGTCGGGAGGTCATGTTGATTGGTGGTGAGGTTGCATTGAGTGGTGGTGAGGATGTGTTGAGTCGTGGCGAGGTCATGTTGACTGGTGGTGAGGTCATGTTGATTGGTGGTGAGGTTACATTGACTGGTGGTGAGGTCATGTTGACTGGTGGTGAGGTCATGTTGACTGATGGTGAGGTCGTGTTGAGTGGTGGTGAGGATGGGTTGACTGCTGGTGAGGTCATGTTTATTGGTGGTGAGGTTACATTGACTGGTGGTGATGTTTCATTGTCTGGTGGTGAGGTTACATTGACTGGTGGTGAGGTTTCATTGATTGGTGGTGAGGTCATGTTGACTGATGATGATGTTATGTTGACTGGCGGTGAGGTTGTGTTGAGTGGTGATGAGGATGGGTTGACTGCTGGTGAGGTCATGTTTATTGGTGGTGAGGTTACATTGACTGGTGGTGAGGTCGTGTTTATTGGTGGTGAGGATGGGTTGACTGGTGGTGAGGTCATGTTTATTGGTGGTGAGGTTACATCGAGTGGTGGTGAGGTTTTATTGACTGGTGGTGAGGTCATGTTGACTGGTGGTGAGGTTGCATTGAGTGGTGGTGAGGTCATGTTGACTGGTGGGGAAGTTGCATTCTCTGTTGGTGAGATTGGGTTGACTGTCAGTGAGGTTGCATAAAATTAAATAAAATGGCAGTGGTATATTGACTGTTGGAGAGGTTGTATTACCTGGAGATGGCATTGTGGTGACTGCAAATGAAACTGTTAACGAGAAGAATTAAAGTTACACATAAAAGTTCAAGTGTTCAGTCCAGCTAATCTTGCTTTATAACATACATTGTATATGTATTTTATGATTCCAGAGGTTACTTTAAGGTCGAGCATTATATATCTTTCATACAATTAAATTTACAATTTTAACAATAGAGTGAGTGGGAGAAACTTTTCTGTTAGGTGTTTTAATTGATAAAATGTTGTTTTATTTCTTGTTACCCCTCTCCTACCTGAAGAGGTACAGGCTTTGGGCATAGGGCTCTTCCTGAATGGAAATCAGAGAGCATCCACTTCCACTTAGATACAGTGCATACATCACCTTTATATCAACAGGTGATGTGTGCACTGCTTCACTAAAACTTTTTTGCCAATGACTGTCAATATGTCAAAGGCCCGTTTGAAAAGAAGAGTCTTCAGCTGCCTTTTACAGGCATCAACAGAGACCGCAGAACGTAAGTCTATAGGAAGAGCGTCCCACAGTTTCGGAGCCACCACTTCAAAGGCACCATCGCCTTTTGTTTTCAGTCGAGCGTGAGGGACAACCAGTAAGCCCTGGTCAGAAGACCTAAGTGACCTACTGGTTATATAAGGGTGGAGCAGGTCAGAGATGTACTCAGGTGCCTGACCATGCAGGGCTCTATACGTGAAAACAAGAACCTTACGACTTGCTGAGGCAGGAGAAAAGGGAATTGCAGTAGTCTAGCTGGGATGATATAAAAGCATGAATGATCATCTCTAGCTCAGGTTGTGATACAACAGCCCTGAGTTTTGCTATATTTCTTAAAGCCCAGAAGAAATCCTCAAGAGAGTGATGGATTTTACACAGATAGCACAGGGTGCACAACATAGGAAGAGCAAGGAGCGGCAAATTAAGAAATTTAACATCCTTTTGAATAAGAAGAATCTAGGAAAGGGCCAGCACAACAGGAGATCAGGGACTGTGTTAACAGAAACAATTGGATCAAAAACAGACCGCATCCTGACACAGGCGGAAAAAGATGTGCTCTCCAAAGGGCTCAACTTTTCAGTTACATCCAACTACATCCCTGCAATGGACTACATCACAGCCAGAGAAACAGCCATTAGGAAGAACAAGATGACAGAAGCAGAGGCTGCAGACCTGAGGCTACGTGTCACAGCAACACTAACGAGTGCCAAACCGACTCCTTCCAACATTACATCTGAAGAGAGGAGGGCACTCTCAGCACTGCAGAAGGATCACAGCATAAACATTCTACCAGCAGACAAGGGTCGCTGCACTGTGATTCTGAACACAGCCGATTATGAAACCAAGGTCAACAACCTTCTTGAAGACACAACCACAAATCAAAAGCTTAAAAGAGATCCAACCAATGGCTACAAGAAGAAGGTTATAGACTGTCTACAGAAGCTTGAGAAGGAGGAGGTAATAGACAGGCCTCTGTACTACAGACTATACCCTGGGGAAGCCAGCACAGATTCCATCACATACAACGTAGCCAAACATTTGACTACAATCTTGGCTCCGCTGGTGGGGAACACAGTACATCATGTGGAAAACACACAGAAATTTGTGGACAAAGTGAAACATCTCCAGTTGGACCCAGATGACGTAATGGTTTCTTATGATGTTGTGTCCTTGTTCACCTGCATCCCAACCTCAGAAGCAGTGGCAGCGGTGAGGAGAAGACTGCAGGAGGACTCCACCTTGCAGCAAAGGACCAAGCTTACACCTGAACACATATGCAAACTATTAGACATCGGTCTTAACACAACCTACTTCAATTCCGGGGACACTTCTAAAGACAGATTCATGGCTGTGCTATGGGCTCTCCAGTCTCTCCCATCGTGGCCAACCTGTACATGGAACAGTTTGAGAAGAAGGCATTATCCTCGTTCCCGGGCACACCACCAAGTCATTGGTACTGCTACGTGGATGACACCTTTGTGAAAATCAAGAAACAAGACTTGGAAGCGTTCTCAGAGCATATCAATAATGTGGAACACAACATCAAGTTCACACAAGAGGACGCCAAAGAGAACCGCCTGGCCTTTCTTGATTGTTCTACACACAGAGGAGAGGACGGAAATCTCCAGATAGAAGTGTACAGGAAACCAACACATACGGATCAATACTTGCTCTTTGCCTCACACCATCCATTACAGCACAAGCTGGGTGTAATCCGGACATTACAATATAGAGCCCAAGAAGTGCCCACCGGCTCAGAGGGTAAGAAGAAAGAGGAAAGGCATGTCCAGAATGCACTCTCAGCCTGTGGTTATCCTACTTGTGCTATCAACAAAGTTAAAAGAGCCAAAAAACAGGACAAAAGTGGAACAGAACCAAGAAGGAACGGTGTCTCCATTCCTTATGTATCTGGACTGTCTGAAAAACTACAAAGGATCTTTAGACAGCACAATGTTCCTGTTTTCTTTAAACCAGGCAACACTTTAAGACAGAAACTCGTTCACCCTAAGGACAAGATGCCCACACAAAAACAGAGCAATGTAGTTTACTCCATTCAATGCAGTGAGGAAAACTGCAAAGAACGGTACATAGGTGAGACCAAACAGCCACTTCACAAAAGACTTTATCAGCACAGACGACACGCTAACTCAGGATTACAGAGCGCCGTGCATTTGCATCTAAAAGCTACAAACCACACATTTGAAGACAGCGAGGTAAAGATTCTAAGTAGAGAGAAGAGTTGGTTTGAACTGGGGTGTCAAGGAAGCCATTTTTGTGAAAAAAGAAAACCCCTCTTTGAACAGAAATGGTGGTCTGAGATTCAATCTGCCCAAAGTCTATCACAGTGTATTAGCACCTTGGTCACGCCAATCATATGCTAATCAGGTACTTAACAGTGATGAGGTAGGTGCAGCCAGAAAACAATAGGCCTGATTACTGATTACTGGGCCATCATAGAAACAATTAGGTCAGTTTCAGGTGAAACTAGCTTATCAACAGATACTCAGGTAGAGTCCGTCCTGAGGGCAGGGCTTATGTAACACAGAGTAGCTTAAATTTCTGAGTTCCCGTCCCATTTTTTCACAATTGAGAATGACTTCCGAATGGGAGCCGAAACGTTTTGATTCTGAAAACAGTGTCCAGATGACTACGACTGAAACCCTTTCTACAATAGAACACTCCTGGACGAATGAGGGACTACACCGTCCTATATTTCTTAAATGTAAAAAACATGTACGAGTTAATCGAGATGAATCTGTTTTGGATTCTTTATCTCCCTTGGACCATGTCTGGAGTTTGGATTTAGAACTCTGCCTGCTCCCTATTGGACTGTTTATCCTCATTGGACTCACTTCATTGTTTACACCACTGCCAGCCAGTAACCCATTTCTCTGTGCCTGGACCTATCTGCCTATTTTCCTGTTACCTGTTTGTTACCTGCTTGCCTACCGGTCTGTCTGCATGTAAACCACATCACCCCCAATAAACACTGTAGCCATCCAGCTACTTCACCCTCATGCCGCTTCCTGGTCATCTGCATTTGGGTCCACATACCAACACAGCACACGACAGCAATGCTTCCAACATATTTCCAATTTGTGGCAGGCCCTTGAGTAAGGCACTGAACCTGCTCCAATATTGATGCACCATGGCCTAATGTGTGTAGAGAATATGTATATGTGTAAATAAGGAGGAGTATGCAAAACAACTAATTTCTGGGACTATACTCCCATACAAGCGCTGAGTAACTGCATTAAACAGATCAAATTGGATAAAACTGAAGTAATTGTTTTGGGAGCCAAGGAAGAATGATTAAAAGTCAGCACTCAGCTTCAATCGGTAATGTTAAAAACTACAAATCAAACAAGAAGTCTTGGTGTAGTCCTGAATTTCAATAGCCACATTAAGATAATTACAAAGTCAGCCTTCTAGCACCCGAATAATATACCAGAATTAAAGGACTTTTGTCTCAACAGGATTTGGAAAAACTTGTCCATGCATTTATCTTCAGTCGACTCGACTACTGTAACGATGTCTTTACAGGTCTCTCTAAAAAATCGATCAGACTACTGCAGCTGATTCAGAATGCTGCTGCTCATGAACTCACTAAGACCAAAAAAGTGGAACACATCACTCCAGTTCTGAGGTCTTTACACTGGCTTCCTGTCTGTCAAAGAATTGATTTTAAAATACTACTCTTTATAAAGCACTGAATGGTTTAGGGCCAAAATAAATTTCTGATCTTCTGCTACGTTATGAACCATCCAGACCTCTCAGGTCATCTGGGATGGGATCTGGGTTACCTTAATGTACATTGAAACTAATAGTGGTATAAATTGATTCCAATAATTTTCTATGAATATTATTATTACTATGCAGTAATTGTTGTATTCTCATTAGGATAGTAGCAATATTAATAACATAATTTGACTACTTCTTACTGCTTCACATTGAGAATACTTTTCTCCCACTAATACTATACAGACTCCCATAGGGATAATTATATCAACATATTCATTATCCTTATTAGAGTTGTCCAATAATAATGTAAAAATTATCATGTTTCCCTACAAATCATACAAAATTTCCCCCTGCAAAGCTGTATTATCATGTGGCTGACAAACACATATCAAGCAAAAATTCAGAAATGTATCACTACTAGTTGTAAGTACTAATTACTATAAAATATCATATGAAATACTTTAATATTGAAGCACTACAAACAGCAATGTAATATTCTGCAGTAATAAAGAAAATTCATCAAACATATTAAAATAGGAAAGACATTTAGTATTTTTCCATCTCCACATTCTTTTTATGAAAAGTAATATAAACTATTTAACAATGAAAGTGGTTTGGTTTGAACAAAATGATCATAACTCTACCAGCTACACTTGATGAGAGGCCAATAAAGATAACTAATAGGTTGCCTTTGACACCATGTGAATACATTGCCTTTAGCATATTCTCCGCAGCACATATTGTTTTACCCATTTGTTACTGTTGTCTTGAAAGAATGTACAGCAGAATCATAATGTTACCTGTGTTCACGTTAGTGGTTATAGCTGACGTTGTTACCAATAGTCCTGTAGGGAAAAATGTCACAATGATATTTTTGTAAATATTATATATTACTCTCCTTTAATCTTCCCCACTTTACTCTCTCTCTCTCTCTCTCTCTCTCTCTCTCTCTCTCTCTCTCTCTCTCTCTCTCTCACACACACACACACACACACACACACACACACACACACACACACACTCACACTCACACACTCACACAGAAGCATGCACTTCAACAAATACCTGCTAATAGGATAAGGAATATGTGCGGGTCCATCATCCCTGTGTCTGATTCCTGTGAAATATTGAGAAATCATTATAAATACGTTTTGAATACATTTTAGTATGCAGAACAAATATGCACACTGATGTCATTCTAATATACATTTACTTGCAAGTTCATTGGGTATAGCTAAAACTAATGCAGTCTAATAAAACAGCCCTGTAATAAATCCTACATATGTGTATATATAGCAACTCAAATGTAATAACAGAACAGAAGAGTGCTTTTGATTTAATGACTTAATGCTTGCCCCAGTTTTCCATCCTCTTCCTCTGTGTGTCAGGGACTCACTGATAAACTCATCCTCATAATTTAGCAGATGCTTAAAAGAGATTTAACACACTCTAACACATTCTGAGTGTGAGACATGTGGAATTGGGTATGCCAACATTCTGGAAAGACAAGTTTGGATAACTTTGTCATATCTGATAAAGTAGCGCCACACATCCGGGACTGTTCAAGACTCCAACCGCAGGTGTGTGCCTTCTACAATAGGACTTAAGAATTTTGCCAAAAAAAAAGTATTTTAAGCTCAGAATTTATGCACAGCATAATAGCATAATGTGGTCCATTCATATTTCTCAAAGGAAATCCTTTGTGTTACTACTGACCAGTTTAGGAGGCATACTTTTCTAGTATTTCTTTGTAGATTCAATTCAAATTTCTGTCATCTTAATATTTCATTTATAAGTTATGGGGTAATTCATCAAATTACACAAATAATTATTTGACTGGCTTGTCAAAGCTAGACTCCATTTAAAAGAGCAGTTAGTGTTGCTTTCACATGCATCACTTAAAAGGCATATATAAACTATGTCAACAGCTAAGCCTGTATATATGTATGTATAATCAGAAAGAATAGTCTGACAGGTGTCTATCAAATACCTGATTTGTGATACCACGTTGATTTTCAGCTCAGTAGAAAATGACAATACAAATAATGACCAAGAAAACATTAAGGAAAATTATCAAGAGCCAAGATAATCATTGAGAGAAACAATCTTGTCTCGATTGGATTGTGATTTGGACTCTGACTCTGCCACTTCAACATTTTATTATTATCTGATGTTATATGGTTATTGATCTCAGACAGAAAAACAAATTAATTCTTTAGACTCCCTAAACCTCCTGAATCAGTATTGATCTGTCTAAGCCATGAGTGTATCAACATTTCAGTTTGAGCTTCATGAGTGCCTGTTATAAACTGAATATGTATATTTGAAATAATTTGTATCAGAATACATTTGTATGCTATATATATTTTCTCCAATTTCAACGCCATTTTTATCTTTTCATGGAATCAATATTGGTATATATTTGTCAAATAATGCAATTTCCTTTACAAGAGTTAAACTCATTGAACCTTTGCTTATTATATTCATTATATCCAGCTGACAGAGCACTAAGGAGCTCATAGAGCAGCCATACCGTGACAAGTCAAGCATTGCAATCCATCAGTGTTAAGTATAGACTGAAAAGTAATTCATTAAAAATGTGTGACTTAAAAGCAGTACACATATCAAAGGAAAAGCATAGATTGCAGAAATTACGATAAGAATTCTTTAGATTGCTTTCCCCTGAGCCCAAATGGAAATCATTCATTCAAAATCACACAATTCAATTTTTCAATTCAGATGTAGTATGCATGCATATATGTACTGAACACTGAAAAATCTGTGGCTTATTAACAACCTTTTTAAAGGTAAATTAGTAGACATAAAGTAGACACTGGTGATGCACTGGTTGATATTTAAAATTTTTAGTTGTATGTCAATATAAATATTTGCTTTCTTACCCAAGGGGAGTTCCAAGTCCAACTGTGCAGCAGTATTGTTATAGTCACAGCAACTGTTCATTGAATGGTTCAAGCTGTCATTAAGACGGCACCAGCCACCTTACCTTTTTGAGTCAAAAAGTGTGAGTGAAGACTTATCAGTGAGCAAGATGTTTGTGAGAAAGTCAAGAAAGTCTTGCTTTTCAAGCGTATGACGTAACTTGCTCGACTTGCTGCTGTGCATCATTTACACGTAAAAAAGGATGGAGTAGGGCTCAAGGCACAATGTAAATGTTGAGGAGGGTTGAGAGATGTAAATGGCAGTGCAGTGTGAGTAATGAAAGCATCCTTGCTATTTCAAAGATATTTCAACAACAATGTGTCATACTATAGTCTCAGCCTCTGGTACCAAAACTCAACTCTACCATGAATACTTGCAAAGAGCAAGTATGTTTGTGTTATTACGTGTGAAAACAATAACAATCAACAGTTTCATCGAAAAGCCAAAGTTCAGTCAGAAAGACAGCTTCATTCCTTTACACTCACCTAATGCATCTATTATTCCATCTAAGCAATGCCTCTCAGCTGCTGTTTTCATGTTTTATTTTAAATCTTTTTTTTTAAATAAAAAAGTCAGCACTGTCCTGGTTTAGACCATCCACTCAGTAAACCTACAAAGGACATACCACTTTAAATTAAAGGTGGGGTATGCAATTCTAATCCAGTACACATCTTTTTGTCAAATTCAGCTCTGACTATACATCATAGAACAGATTTATTGTGACATTTTGTTACTTTACCCATCAGGAAACACGGACAAAGATCTACATCATGTTGTCAAATTTGAAAAAACAAACATCAAATCATATGACAAGTCATCCTTCAAAGTTATTCAGTTATATAAATATATTCAATATTTGGCAATATGTTCAATTAATATGGCAATCCAATCTTTGATTGTGTACATAACATATTTTACATAACTAAAAATTAGGACCAACAAGAACATCATGACAATGTATTTAATATTTAAAGGCATCATTCTTTTATTTGTAGTTTTTACTTAATGAAAAAAAAACCCATTTGGTATTATAGCCTTAAACAGACCAAATCAATTAACAATATTGAATAACCAATATAAAGTCAATTTACATAATACTAAAAATACAGACTTTAAAAGTCCATGTATCTTATAGGGGGCAATAATTATAGTACATTTTAGGTACAGTAATAACAGTATATATGGGAGGAAGGGATAGGCTACATGGCAGAAATACCACATCATCAGGTGTTGGAATTTCAGGCCTTCAAAACTGAACCTCCAATAATCAGTTTGGAAACCAGAACTGAAATGTCCACACACTTTCAACCCAACATCCTGCTCACTCATCACTCACCTACTCCCCTACATTTTCAACTGCTATATGATAGAAGGTGGTGTGAAACAGTGAAGACTAAATAATCTCATTGTCAAACTAAAAAAAAGCCAGTTTTTAGTAGTGTTGTAATATTTTGCATCATGATACATAATCTATAACATCAGTAATTTGCTGTTGTGGCTCTGTTATGAAAATGTGACTGCCAATCTACAGTGGTTGATGGAAATCATATATGATAATAATAATAATAATAATATAATAAATATAATACTAAACTTAATTTGTATGGCAATTGTCAAAACAAAGTGCTTTACATGGTTGAACCAGGATTACAACATTTCAGGACTGCAATGAAGCAAATAAAGTCAGATAAGACATGTTAAAACAGTGCGCTAGCATTAAAAAGCTTTTTTTAAAGTTTTGAGGAGTGGTTTAAAAGATGACACTGATTCTGCAAGCCTCAGATCATCAGGTAGGGAGTTCCAGAGCTGAGGGGCCCTAACCGCAAAAGCCGGGTCACCTTTAGTCTTGAGCCGGGATTCAGGAACAGCCAGCAGAGTCCTGCCTGAGGATCTGAGGCTGCGCTCTGGCTCATAGGGAAACATCAATTCACCAATATATCTAGGAGCTAAACCACACAGCACTTTAAAAGGTACTCAGTAAAACCTTAAATCAATTCTAAAACGTATCTGTGTTACAGTATGTTTTAACAGTGTATAGCAAATTCAGTTGATCTTTTTACACTGGTAATATTTCTAATAATAAATGATAAAAAAAAAAACAAAAACCTTCATTAACATTTTTGGTCCAAATCAATTTACCGTTAAATAAAATGGGAAGAAAATGTGGACAATAAAATTTTGTGTAAAGTTCTCAATGTTACACATACGCATTTTATTTTTATGACACTGTATTTGTGAAAAGTTTTCAAAAATCCAAAACCACCAGCTGGTATGATGAATAAATCAAATTCTTTTTAAGATGTAAAATAAAGAGCAACACTGTATACCTGAAAGAGACAGATCAATTGAAGCGTACACCATATTCCCTTGTGTAGACATTGTCCAGCTGTAAAACAAAATTTACAAAAATAATTGATAGTATTTCAAAATGATCCTGGAAAAAGGGTAGCAATGATCTACCTTAATCAGAATCAGAATCAGAAATACTTTATTGATCCCAGAGGGGAAACTCTTTCATTACAATTATTATTATTAATATAATTCACTATAAAACAACTTAGTTATTCAATGGATGTTATAAGCTGACAACATAGGCACCTAGCCTTCTATGGTGAAAATCTACAAGTGAAAGGCTTATTGTGACAAAGACTTTATCTGGATTTTTACTAACAGGCAGGACTTGTTCTACCTCATTACTGTGTCAAAAAAAAAGTACCACACATCCAAATGCAATCACCTAGTCCCTGAGGCAGACTGTATTGTAAAGGCAGAGATGCTTAAAGCACTGTTGTGTGAGTCATGGAAATGTTCGGTAATTAGTTGGAAAAAACAGCTTTTAATAAACAAGGTCAGTAATACAGAAGGTAACACAAATGTAAATAAAAAGCGATTCAGAGTGGAGGTTTGTGCTTTGGAGGAGACAGGATCCAATATAAAAAAATAGGGTTAAGACAGTGATGTCCTTCCTCCAACTATCTCGTTCTCATATACTGTGATGACTAAATAGCTAAATATAAGCCAGTTGGACTAGGTGTCTGTGTGACATTGCTTCTTGCACTTTCTTGGTTAACTCCCACGGTCACAATGCTCTATAAAACACCTTACAGTATGAGGTTCTTTATTTCTGATTGCATCCTTGCTGTGATTGCATCCTTGCTGTCTCTGGACACACCCTTGCAAAGTTTATTTACAGTAAATTTTCTCGTGCTGGCATTAAGCCATCTGCCACGAGTGAACTGTGACCTGCACAGCAAACTGATGCTGAAGAAATAGCTTGATAGGGCTAACTATGCTCTTCTTGGAATCAGTATGGAATCAGGAGAATAATGCCTATAAAATGAAAGCAAAATGAGGACACAAACATGGTTTTCACCAGGCACCAGGCAGCTAGCCACTAGCTCGACCATGATTTAATTGGTCGAGCTAGTGCCTATCAGTCGTGTGTGTGTGTGTGAAGTAGTGCTGAACTCATCCAATTCATCCATTTGTTTGAGACTGTTAGAGTGAAATACTTTGATAAAAATGTCTTAGTTAGAAATGATAAATGAATGAAAGAAATAATAAAATCCATTTCAGATCCCAATCTAATGTTACAGTATGCTGTCCAGCTTGTTACCACAGATTTTGTTCATCCCATGGAAATACATTAACAATGGAACAATTGAATAAAGTGGACAGAACAATGTTACAATACAAGGTTGCAGATACAGCTTGTGACATTTTATAGACTACTTACTATTTAAGAATAAAACAAGACAGGACTTAATCGATTTTTAAATACAATTTTTGAAAAAAAAAGTATAAAGCCAATCTTTACGTTAACTTTTGTCCCTGCAGTGTGAGGTGCGACCAAAAAACACCAATTAAATAACTAGTGTTACATAGAGAAATATTGTCTATATAGAAATAACAAATTAACAAGTGACACCCTGAGCAACACAATATGCATATGCACAGGCAGCACAAGGGACAAACTATACAACTGAGAAACCTACACACACACACACACAAATCACTTAAAAGTTTTTTCACACTCACACAGGTTTTCTCAGTCATTCTGTCTTATGCTCATGTTAAAAATGGAGAAAGCTGGGAAATTACTTGAGGTCTCCAAAGGCCACATACTAATAAAAATGGTAAATTGGGGTAAATTGTTCTGCCCTAACAGGAACAACAGGAACTGATGGGATTAAGCGAGATTAATCTAGCAAACACCTCCTCAGTCTTGAGAATGAAGCAAAATAAGACGTAAAAAAGACCTGCATCTTTTTAAAACTCAAGGATCTGAAAAACAAAATGCTTAACACAAAAACTGAACAATACTAAGAGTCTGCAGCCATGCTGTACTTGGGCACAATGGTGCTCTGAGCTAAATGTTAACTAGAATATGCTAACATGCTGATGTTTTGCAGGTATAATGTTCACCATCTTAGTTTAGCGTGTTAGAATACTAACATGAGCTAATTGTTACTACAGACAAAGTACAGCTGAGGCCAGGA
Source organism: Siniperca chuatsi (assembly GCF_020085105.1). Taxonomy (NCBI): domain Eukaryota; kingdom Metazoa; phylum Chordata; class Actinopteri; order Centrarchiformes; family Sinipercidae; genus Siniperca; species Siniperca chuatsi. Next base: position 14,986,584 of record NC_058044.1, read on the forward strand.
CTGGATATGTCATTAGTTTCGCAGGTATTTTTTCACAAACCACAGTATCAGACATTAAAGATTTGACCTGGTGATGGCACTAGGTGAAGTCAGGGGATTACCCAAGTTATTACAATTCATCCTGAGGAGGCCGCGAATGTCTGTAAGCAGAGATCACTTCTGTGTCAACCTTATTTTCCTTCAGGAAGCCATTTGACCTATTGAAGAGGCAACTGTTAAGCAACAATGGCAGACCCACAGCTAAAAGGAATGTGTACACTGAAGAAGCATTTAAGGAAGAAGATGCATGCCCTTCCTCAAATGGTAGGCCAACCCCTCCTTAACTCTGCCTGGTTGACATTCTCCATACATGCTCAAGAGCATGTAGGAAGAGCATGATCAAAAGAGAACAGCCAATCAGCTTTCATGGAGCTGATGCTCATGCTGTGCAAACACAAATATCAAATACTTTGGCCACAAAAGCAGTCTTATAAAAGAACCCAGTTTTTGATTAGCTGCCTATTTAATGTATAACAGGCAATTAAAATCAACCATTATTTAAAATGACAATACAAAACGTGTATAGTTACAGTGACCATGAAACTTGCTGCTCTTGTGTCTCCACTTGTGTTTGTTTTACTGTCCATTTGGTCATAATGACTTTCAATCACACCTGCTCTCTAAATATTGGAGCACTGTAATATTGACATTACTTTCATAATTTCATAGATGTTTAAGGACAAGACCAAATACACAAATCAATGCACAAACACAAAAAGTGAAAAGAATGTTTATTCAGACAATACCCATTCAATCTAAAGTATATCCATGAAAAAATATAAACAAACCAAAACGATTAAAAAAGATTGATCACACTCACTAACTTCTCAGCTGTCACATAATAACAATACCATACCATACCCTAACTGCCTTACAAAAGAGCTTGTGTTTGCAGATAATGCAGATGGTAATTCCTAGCATCAGTCTGGTTAGCATGAGCTCTTTGCTCTAGCGAGGTGGGAAGCCCCTATGTAACCCTCCCCTGCCCCTGAACCCTCCCCTGTCTCCACGGAAATTTGGTCGGTTTCTTTCACGGCCTCTGTCTCCGCCTCTTCCTGCATTTGGCCCACCACGTCCCCCTCTGGGTGCTCCGCCACCACGGTCTGACTTCAGCTTAGCAGGGGGAGATTTGGGCCGCAGCCTCTCTATTTCCTCGGTGCAGCCAGATAGGTGGGAGTTAGGCACGGAAAAATGCGAGGCGTAGGTCTCTGGGTTAAAGTTACTGTTTGTCAAAGTAGGACCCACTGTCAGCCAGCCTAGAAAGAGAAGAAGAAAAAAAAAGCAACAACATGGGTGTTGAGAAACAAACAGAGGAACACAGAGGAAGACAAGACACTAAGAAACTAAAAGCAAACATACAACATGCAGTTATCACCTGGTCTGATGGTTGAGTCTCGTCCAAACAGGTGCAACCTCCTGCGACCCAAACAGAAATGCTCAATTATGTGGAAGATCTCCACAGGCTTCTCTACATTTCCCATCTCAGGCTCCTCAGTGATGATCAAGTCAATGTCCACGTTGGCATGGATGAAGTCGCCATCAGTACTCCTACGCACTGTTCCTTTGATTCCCATTAGGCAGTGTTCCTGCAGGGAATGTGTTGGATATATCACAATATACAATTTAAACTGGTTTAACTTTAAATGTATTGTGTGTAGATGAGTCTTGTAAACTTTACATCTACAGATTTTCAAGGAAAACAAATCCCAAAGTCATTAGATTATGTAATATTTACATTATCATGAACATATATTTCACATTTCTGCTGGGCCTGTGTGTGAATGTACTGTACCTTGGTCCTCTGGAATACTGCTTTTGGGTCCAGTGCCTTGGTCTTGCCTGGGTTATTCTTATTGGTCTTGATCCAACAGATATCCTCACATCGCCTAAAGCCCCACTTCCTCAAACACTGAAATGGGTGTAATAATGGGTGTTATGATGGAGTTTGTACTGCATAGGCTAAACAAGTATTCAATTTAGGGCTGTTAATATCGACAGGTTATTTTTTTTTTTATTAATCTGAGAGGATGAATCCATTAGACATTAACATGAAGACATTAATGCAGTGTATGGACAGTAGGGCTTCCCCTACCCATCTACTGTATAGCACATCATGTAGCAAATCATAAATAATATAAACTCAATTACAAAATCCAGATTTCTGAACTGCTGATAAGTGAACCTACTCTGTGGTTCTGAAAGCACTAATGCCAGTGATTCTTTCAGTTTTACTCACACCAAGTTTCTGAGTAATCTGCATCAAACATGTTTTGGCTTTCATGCCAGTTTGGTTAGTTACTTGTTCTCCGTTTGTAGTAGTTGAATGCTATATGAGATAACACAGAATAGTTGTGGGGAAAACCTTGTCCACATTTTTAATGTGAATCATAAAGTTGTTAAAAAAAGTATGCAGTATAAACTACTAATACTCTGGTAAAGTAAATACAATTTTCTAACACAGAGAGCCAGACTGTGACTCAATGTTACTGACAAGCTCAAAGAGGACAAACGTCACACACTAACTGTGGGAGGCTTACGCTTTGAATAGTCTGGTATGAATAGACGCACTTTAAAAAGGTATTCAAAGCTGTTATCATAACATTATACATACCGTTGCCTAACTCAGTTGTCAGATTCACAGTGAACCAGCAAGTGCCTGAATGACTCAAAGAATGCGGTGTTCTCTTACAAGTAGTAAAAATAATGCATGCCTTATGTTACAAAGCCTTATGAAACCAGTAAAGAATATGAGATACATTTTGGACACAGAGCTAGAGTTTGCCTGTTATTTAATGTGAGGGATCATGTTACCATTCTGCCCAAGTCCAGGCCTTCACCAGAGCCACACCAGAGAAAGACAAAAGAACGTGGAGCAGATATCTCCTCAATTTCCAGTTTCATGATCTGTAATAGCAGAAAGCAGAGAAGGGAAAGAGGAGTGAGTGAACATGATGCCATAAGCGTGACCCATGCAGAGTAAATATAGCATTCACAAATCACATATTGTGACGGCGCTAGCGCCCTTTGCTTTGGTCTTGTGGTGTGTGTGTGTGTGTGTGTGTGTGTGTGTGCCTGTGTGTTGCAGATTCTTAGCTGGGAGCAGCTGAGGTGCCATCACTGTAAGAAGGAATACCTGGACAGTGCTCCTGGAAGTCATTTAAGCCCGCCTGCCCAGATGTCAGTGTGTCGATCTCTTCACCACTCACCAAGCTCGCTTTTGAGCTGTCTTTTTTTTTGAAAGTGCATTGATACACTTTCATACGTCACTGATACGGACTTCTACACCACATTGCATTTATTATTATTACTTACTATAGTAAATTTCAGTTTCAAATTTTTAAGTTTGGCATGCGCCTCCCTTCTTTGTTGTGAAGGTGGTCTGAGGCGGTCATAACAATGTTATACATTTCTTCACATACTAGCACAAACCAGACAAACATGCATTCATACATCATCCCAGGTCCAGAAACGTTCAGTGTGGCTGATGCCTGATTCTCTGTAGTATTCCTCTAAGGGAGGTTCAAGCAGAATTACATCAAACTTGCACTTCAGATCCTGCAGGTCAAAGTGCTCTGGGTCAGCCTGGAGGTACCTAAACACACAGACACACACACACACATCTTAAATAGAGCCACCATTAGAGCCGGTGTCTTCTTATTCAAGTTATTCTCTCTCTGGGTGTAATCACATCACAATCATCTCTTCACGTCATCATTTAACATACATGGGAGGGGTGTTGGTGGTGGAGATGAGTTCATCCTTTAGTCTGATCAGCTCTCGAAGTTTAGGGTATTCTTCAAATCGGTCAGCCAAGCCTGAACCACAGAGCACAACGAGGTCAGAACCACGCACAAGCATGCATGTGTACATCAAACACACACACACACACACACACACACACACAAGCACACACTCACCAACATCTCTAATGAAGTTTTGTGGCCTGTGCCCTGTGTCGACAAAGTGCTGACAGTAGTCATTGTGAGGGTTCAAACTCTGGGTACCCTGAAAATGAATGAATGAATGAATGAATGAATGAAATAAGATGAGCAGGAGAAAGGGTAATTAGAAACATATATGTGCATAAACAGAGACAACATACAGTACATATGAATAGCTGGATGTCTATTCAAACTTTTTGATGTATGAAATTGGAAAAGCTTAACAGAAACTGCAGGTTCTAATACAATGTCTGCAATATCCAAAAATCCTTTGTAGACTCATATGAGGAAGAAAGACTTTCTAAATAAAGACGCCACATCAACAATGGGAATCCTTTTGCTTGAATAACTGATGACACTACTCTGGCTTTCTAGGGCTAATTTTTATTTTTCACAGTGATCCCTAACTGAAATAATGCATTGTGTACACACTCTTTAATTTAACAAAAGAAGATGTGTATTGTCATTACATGTTTTGTTTGTGTGTGCTTTTTGACAGAAGCTTTTAGTCACCCATTGCCACCCGTTATGCATGAAAAGTTTCCGTATAGTGAAATCATACACTCTGGCTACTGTCCATCATTAAACTGGTTCTAACCTATAAATACAGGCTGTGAAAACTTGTCTTCGGATCATGAGTTTAAAAGAAGACTTTTTAATCTCAGTTCCATTGTTTTAGATATGAATGGCTGATGATCACTTGATGCACACCTGATAATGACACAGCAAAATCATTATCTGACTCTTGGTCTTTTAATTTAGGCTTTTTTCATTTTGTAAGTGTGGGTAAATCACTATCACGATCATCAAGCCATCTCAAATAGTGAATATTGATATTTTACTTCGGGAACAACACAGTGTTATTGCACCTGAACATGATAAAAGAACAAAAAACAACCTTCACTTTTAAAACTGCACAGTACTAGACCTATAAATTAAACCATCTTCAAATATACAAATCTTAAAATACAATCAGTCAATATACAAGATTTTTGCAGTCAGTTTTTGTTGATATTTTCTCATAGCTAGTAGCTACTTCAGGAAACAGGTTTATTTACCACAATGAATCAATGAAAACATGCCTAATTTGCTTTCTAATTAGTGCAAGTTTTAAAAATAAAACATCGCTTGACAGGCAACAAAAACATAATTATTGAGACAAGATATAAAAGAGACATTGTGTGTATATAAGAATGAGACAGCAAGTTTTCCAACCTTAAGGAAAGTACTTGAGTCCTTGTACACCTCCTCATATGGGTTGCTTTCATCCAGCTGCTGCACCTCCACCTCATCCTAACACACATATGCCCACACACAAAAACACAACAAGGGTCATATTTTTGTCAGTTAAACTTCAGTTATTTGAGTTTTGTAATGTTACTGAAATGGCCAAACGGAGTATAGCCACACACATTGACTTGTAGTAAGGACATAACCCAGTCTTTGGAACTAATAATAAAGAACAATACATAGCTCTACTATTAAAGCTACTTTCAAAAGAGCCAACTTATAGCCTGATATCCTCAGGCAGGGGCCCTCTCAACTGTCCCTTTGTCCAGTCTTAAGAACCAGAGGGGCCACACCTTTGTTTCCAGAGCCTTGAGACTCTGGAACAACCTGCCTGAGCAGGCGCAGTTTGTTCAATGGGTGTCATCTTTTAAAATAGTCCCCCATACATACTTACTCAACGGCTTGTCCTGATTTTAGTTGTCTGCTCTTTAATTCTATCCATTTAATATGATCTTTGTTTTTATCTGCTTTTGTTGTCTCCTCCTTATGATTTCTTCTAGTATTTTGATTTTAACATCATTTTAATTTTGTTTTTATGCTGTAAATTTGTTTAGAAAAGTGATATTTAAATTGGGTTTATTATCATTATATACAATAGGGTGGAGGCTTCTTTAACTCCTGTAGATTCATAATGCTCACTAACATGTGATTACACTCACCTTTTGTTCTTCCACATCCTCCTCTGTGTCCTCTCCCTCCGTCTGTGCCTTCCTTTTGGAAGGTGCAGCTGAACTATCAAATGAAGCCCTGCAAAACACAAACATCCGAAATACATTCTCAGATTCCCTGTCTCACTAAAGCACAAACTCAGCATTTTGGCACTGACAATGACAAGAACAAACAAAAATATGTCAAAGAAGGGGAACTGTTTGATGTAGAAAAGTGAGAGAATTTAATATGCTCAACATGTGCACAAACATAGGGACTAAATGGAACAAAGAAGTCAAAAAGGCTTTTTGTGTTTTTCATGCCATGAAGTCTGTATCTGTGCAGACATTGAGCATTTTAAATTCTCTCTTTTTTCTGCTTTTAAACTGCACCACTTTTCTTCTTTCAACTATTACTGACCTGACCAGCCTTTTGCCACTAATTTTTGAGGATTAAATGATATCTTACCTGCATGTTCCTCTTGTCTCCTCTATCTCTTTTAGTTCATCTTTACTGTTTAGGACAGCTCCGATACTGTCTGCACTTTCAGCTCCCAACTGTGGTTAGACAAGAAAAAAGACAAAGTAAGTCACATATTTTCAAATTCTGGTATTGTCTCCTTTATTATATAATGCATATCCTGCGTATTTATTTACTTAATTCCATAAACTGTATATGCACTGTCTGTCTCAGTATTTTGTACTGCTGTTATGTAGCCACTTCTTTTACATATACTATAAATTAATCCTGGTATATCTTTCATTTATGTACCGTAACTGACATGTCGTGCAGCGATGGCATTTGTATTATATATATTGGCTCAAATAACTTCACCATGTTCATTTCATTAATTTACATTTACAGTTATTTACGCCTTGAGTCCACTCGAGAGCTACCAATGTAAATGTTTGGCGAAGATATGTCAGCTAAGTTATCACCCATGCGTGTATTTGTGCGACAGAACTCTGTCCTTGTTCTCCACACAGTCGAAAATGCGTTTTCCATACAACAGTAACATTTTGTTACAGACATAGCTAGCTGAGTGGTTAAATTGTTAGATTAGCTACTTGCTAACAACAACAGGGGGCTCACTGCCCACTTGCCTGTTGAGCTAAAAGCTGCCGCCTAAGTTTTTGTCGCTCGCGGATCTCTTGCAGTCGACTGTTCATTCCTTCCTTTGTAATGTTTTCTGATTAACTATTAAATACCCTTGGTCGTTATAACATCGAATCCTTTCATATAAATGTGATTAGCTAGCTATAACAATAGCCAACAAGCGGCTAATATGTGATAGACGCTAAAAAAATACAATGGGTGTACTCGTTATTATCACCGGGGCGCTCTGACTCGATTTACGGCCTTGACATTGGTGGAGTTGGCCGCTAAAATAACGCATTAAAGACACCCGGCTGGGACTGCTTAGTGGCTGTTATTCTTTATTCGTGTGTACTGAGGCGGTTTTTGCATCCGCGACGATCTTGGCAGCCCGGTTGGAGCGGTTTATCGAGTGCCGGCTCCGCCTGCCTGGGCGAGTTTCGGTGTACGCTAGTGTATTTAAGAGTCAACACTTGTGATTGAAGGGACGCCGCTTGATGACGTCACAAGACGGGACGCTTTTCTTCATCCAATCAGAGAATACTATATTGTAGACACTAGAGGCGCCATGTAGTCCATTTGCGTTTCATTTTGTTTTCTCTCTCTCTCGCTCACCCACTCACTGACACACACACACACACACTCAGACACAGTGAAAATCAATCTCTCATAAAGAATTTCAGTCTGTCATCACACACGGATTTAGGGAGAGAGACATGGAGAGAGCGTGCGTATTCATGTTTAATCATTCATCATCTACTGTTCTGCGTCAAACTGCAGCATCTCATTTCTTATGCTTCTGTGATGTGGCTCCAAAAGGAAGATCCTGTTAAGAGTTTCCCTCATAAGAGCTAATAGTAAACGCCTTTTTACTTGCATAGCCTACCTAATTATAGAAAATGACGACGAGCATCAGAACTCATTAAGCATAGGCTATAGGCTTAAACAAAATTAACTTTTTAGAAAACCCAATAGGCTAAGCCTAATCAAATAAGCATTTTGGTCACGGCCTTGTTGTCTCAACAATAGACCATTTCTCAAATCTTTGAGACCCCTAAGTGGATTACTAGTATTCTGGGATTTTACATTGCATACTATTTACGGTAATTATCACATTATACTGGATGGGTTCCCCTGTAGGCCTACTCCCTGTAAATATGCTCTAGATACCATATAAATACTTTAATTCTATATATCGAATGATATAGAATTATCACATCGAATTAAATGTTATAAAATCGCAGTATGGGGGAAAATTACTCCGAACATATATGTTATTGAATTTTCGTTGGGGGGCTGCCTGCCCATTAGCCCACGCAAATAGGAGTTTCATTGATCCGCGTTGTTTTTCCTCTCCCGGCTCTCTCCTCACTCTCGTCCCACGGCACGGAGATGAGGCTGACTGAAAACCGTCTCCTCGGCTGATGATAGAAGCTACTGATGATAGAAGCCACTGTCTTCAGCTGCCTACAGTCAGAGACCTAACATGAATTTGGCATTTCTTGCTGCAGCAGCCGCGCTTTTGGCTGCGAATATCGGCTTCTGTTATTCCAGCAGCGTCCCTTCATTCATTCTGCCGTTCACTGACTGCGTCCAGAGCCGTGGGAAAGACGGTTTCTACCGAGGAGCGATAGATGTCACCGAGTCCGGCACCCGGTGCATGAACTGGACCGAAGTAGCCGGCTTTAAGGAGCGCTACCCAGGCAAAGGAATAGGAGAGCACAATCACTGTCGCAACCCGGACGGCAGGATCCGACCCTGGTGCTTTGTCAGGAACCACAGAGGCAGAGTGGACTGGGGGTACTGCGACTGTAAACAAGGTAAACACGCAGGCCTATAGACACACAGCAATACCGTATTTTGTAGTGATCCATACAGTTATCTTAAAGCTGTGGAAATATGACAGACACATTATAACCTAGACACCTACAAGCTGAAATCCTCAAATGAACTGAGTCAGTGCAGGCTGCTACAGATACAGTAACATGCTATATTAATTTGTATTTGGGCTGATGAGGAGCTGTATTAACACTTTTCTAGCTCCAATTGTATTCAACTCAGGAGGCCCATACTGAAGTAATTAGACTGGACACACCTTCATTGTCCCAGGTGTGAGTATAGTTTATGCAGATGGCAAGTCTAAGCACATTTGTGTGGTAATGTCTGTGGAGGTATTTGCTTATATGGTGGTGGCAATAACACAGTCCAAAGGATCTCCAGTGTAGGAGAGTACAGTGAGTAGACTAAATAAAATCTTTCTTCTCACAATAAAATAGTTTCACATGGGGAGCATCACATTATCAATATCTGTCAAGTACACAGGCAACTACTATGTTGCTAAAATACATCTCTGGACTGATGAAAGGTAAAGAAGAGAGAGAGAGAGAGAGAGAGAGAGAGAGAGAGAGAGAGTGGTGAAAGGAATAGAGTGGGATTTCCATCTGGCACAAGACAAGCAGCCTGCGGTATTTTTAGTCTTGGAGTGTGTTGGCACATCATGGTTAAATGATCTTTCAGTAACTGATACATGGAATTGACATACATTGATCCAGTCATTAAAGATGTTTGGACAATTACACACTTTTATGAGGGGTAGCCACATTTGGAGTTTATTGTATATGTGTATGACCTTTTGCAAAAGAAACGAGCCACACACTGGATGTTCTCTCTAATTTAAGTTCAGATATGCTGATGGCAGTAAGAGGCATGCAGGCACTCACTTGTGCATAATGTGTGTGTGAGTGTGAGCATGCACCCTTACATTCTCTGTTGCCATAATAGCCCACATATATCAAATAGGCACACACACAGCAATCAGGTTACTGCCACAATAAACAAAATCCACCCACCCACCCACCCACACACACACACACCCACACACACACACACACACCCACACACACACACACACACACACACACACACACACACTGTAGCCATGTCTTTTATGAGGAAACTTCTGTACACTTTAAGAAACATTTGTGAAACACTCAATTCCAAATCCTGATTAGGATGTGGCTAAAAGTATTTTAATAAGTGATAGAATCAGTTGTCTTGCACATTTATTCTTGGGGAAAAGAAAGCATATGCTGTGTGGAGAGCTAAATATGTTACTTGCTGTGACAATAAAAAGGACAACCAGAGGGACATAGTCTAAAAGTCAAACAGCGGCTCTTCTTTCTTATAATGTATGCACTATTTGTAATAGCACTGTCTCTATCATTTTTTTCTGTTTATAGACTAGTTGTGATGTGATAACACACACGAAACGTTATGTCATGAACTGAAGTGAAATGAGAACTTCTACATGCTCTTTCTTTCCTTTTTCTCCTTGGATTGAACTTTTTCTCTTTTTTACCTCCCAGCTTTGCACCCAGTTCTGCCCCTTTTATTTTTTCCCCTGTCTTCTTCCCTAACGCCCTACTCGTTTTATATATTTTGATATGGTGTGAACCATCTTTTATCTCTTTTGTATCATCTTTTATCTCCCATTTTGTATGTGCTGTATTATCATACGTGTACTATTCTCTAACCCTCTTTCCATCTCAGGCTCTGTGCGTCTGCAAGGAAGTCGCTCCAAGCTAGATGGCAGGGTGGAAGTCTATCTGGGAGGAGTGTGGGGGTCTGTCTGTAGCGATGACTGGGGGGACGAAGACGCTGCAGTGGTTTGCAGACAGCTGGGCAAGGGGTGAGGGAGCACACATGCACACACATGCGCTCAGACATGCGCTATTTGTCGCTCTCTGTCTGCCTCTCCCTCTCACATACGTATTCAGACACAGATGCAAGTACAATCGCCATCTGCCATTTAAACTCACAATGTGAAGCTGCCTTCAGAGGTCTGACAGATGGTAAGAGCGTGATGGAAATTTGGTGGGAATGCTAGAGAATTTCACAACGCTTCAGACTTACACATGCATGCACTCTCTCCACAGTCTTTGTACTTTTCTTGTGTGACCCTTGCATTCCAACCCCCCATTCCCTAGAGGTATTTAAATACCTTAAGTGCTCAGCTATTTACCTTGTTACCAGCTCTCTCTTTGTCTCTGTCTCTCACACACACGTACACATGTGCGACTGTGTCTTATGGTCTTGAATTATGAGATGCTTTCATGCTAGAAGAGCCACTGATTTGTCGGGTCTCGAGGGAGCCTGTAGGCAGATCATACATATCGACAGTGTTCATAAGCTGGGATGTAGTCAGTTGAAAAAGCGTCTGATTTTCCCTGGAGAACAGAGATGTTCTGTGCACTCACTACACATGTTGATGATAACACTGGCTCTGGCATGCACGCCGACATGAACACATGCCTGTGTGTGCATAGTCACACAGGAGTCAATGAAAGTCTGCAGTGGAAAGGAAAGAGGGCAAATGTCAGCCATATGTCAGCTGGAATCGTTGGTGATGACTTTCACAAGGCCAGATATTGAAAGCTGTTGGTTGTAAAACTGCTGACCACGTTGGCCCTGGAATGGCAGATCATGAACATATACATGGCTCAAGGTTACTGCTATCAGGCTAAAACAGCTACTTTAATTTTTGCTCTGAGATAGGCTGCAGGATTTATCTCATATGATGTGCCAAGCAACACTAATTAGGTTGCATTTTTCTTTAAAATGTTTTAAATGTCTTAATCATCACCTCTTATCAGATGAGACTGGACTTGCTTTTTGATGTCAGTTGTGGGTTAAAAAAAAGTGTTTCAGATTAGTAAAAGTAACTTGTTTGCTTATTGATCCCCTTCTAGGAGCTCAGGTCGTGCACGTGCAGTTCCACTGTTTCGTCCAAGCATGGCCAAGCTCCACTGGAGGGCGGTCCATTGCCAGGGAGAGGAGCCAGACCTGCTCCAGTGTCCTAAGACTACCTGGAATGGAGGGGAGTGTTCTCTGGCTGCAGCCATCACCTGTACCCAGCAGCAAGGTAGGAGAGATCTGATAACTCTACAAACCCTCTACAACTCCACAACCCCCACTCAGTTTTAGAATTATATAACAGTATATACTTTAAAATGAAAAAATCCCCTGTATTTTGTGTCAGCCTGCATAGATTCTTTAAGTAAACTACATGTAAATTTGTGTATTTATGCTTGTGTGCGTTTCAGCGGTAGTCGTGCTCCCTATACGTCTGGTGGGAGGTCGATCGGGGTCAGAGGGCACAGTCGAGGTCTTCCATGCAGGGCAGTGGGGTTCCATATGTGACGACCAATGGGATGACAGTGATGCGGAGGTGGTGTGTCGACAACTGGGGCTGAGGTGAAGGGGCACCCACCCACACACACAGATATTAATGTTCTTAATTCCAACCAATAATTAGCATAAAGGAAATTTTAAAATTGTGAGTATGAGAAAGTGAGGAAAAAGTCTGACAGAAAGAGTAGGAATCTGAGATGAGTTAATGTGGATATCCAGCCGTCTGTCTCTCCCTCTGTCTCCAAAAGTATGAGAAGTATTCTTTCCATTCGGACACACAGAGAGAGGAGCGAGCAGTAAAGAACATCTGGGGGTCAGATAATGAATCAGGCTCATTGTTCCTGCATGAATTCTAGTACCACAGAGATATGCATATTTAGCAACACTACACTCTCTGCAAATGTTCCTGTGTGCTTTTTTGTGTGTGTTCCACTGTGGTGTTGGTGTTGCAGTGTTTATGTATGCACGTATGTGCATGGCAAGCTATTTCTAAAAAAAGAAAGATTTGAAATGCAATAGGTATATTAAATTCAATTTCCAGATTAAACAAATACAGCATCCCATACCCTGTATTTTGTTAGTCATGGCCAGGCAGTATATCTGTTTTTATTTGTATCAGTATTACTGCAAACCAAACCTTTTGTGCTTCTGTACCTTCTCTTTTCTTTGTAGCGGTGTGGCGAGGGCATGGGGCCAGGCACATTTTGGCAAGGGTTCAGGCCGTGTGTGGCTGGACGAGGTGCGTTGCACAGGCAATGAGCTCACTCTGGAGCAGTGTCCAAAAAGTGCCTGGGGGGAACACAACTGTCTGCACTCTGAGGATGCAGGAGTGTCCTGCAACCCTCTTACAGGTAGAACAACACCTGTCCCAGCATTAGCAATCCATAATATTCACAAAGACATGAAAGTGAAATGCACACATATTTTACATATAGAGATATGGAAGGCCCGCCATACCTTACAATGGTGGAAGGGTTTGCTTGTACCCATGACCCCTGAAGCTTTGTTGCTGGAGACAATAGACCATTCACACAGCAGATATTTTGACTTGACAAACACAGGTGTAACTGATAACATTAATAGTGGTTGCATTCCATTTATGTTTTCTGGTACTAGGACCAGCTGTGCACGCTGGGTTACTGGAATGCCTATATTGAATAGAGCAATTATTAATGTTGTTAGTTACACCTGTGCTTTTCCTGCTATGACAAGTCAAAATATTTTCTTTGAAATGTGGAGACCATTGCTCATAATGAACAAACAATGTGGTAAAGGTTCTGTGTCACACACAAGGAGAGGAGTACTTGTCTGATGTATTGCCAGGTGACCAGTGTGTGAAGGACTGAACACTGGCGACAGACACAGGATATTCAGTCCGAACAGGATCTCTCAGAGCTTTCTTGTCATTACTGCAGCCAGAAATTACTCCATTAGCAGTGTCTTTTCTGAATAATTGCAATGCAATTTGCAGCATTTTAATTGCTGTATTGTGATCAATGCCAATAATTAAAAACATGCAAGGCCATAAGAAAATATATATTTTTGGATTAAAAAAAAAAGTGATTTAATGTGTATAGAAGTGAGAGCATTGCCTAACTCTGTCTGTCCTTTTCTTTCTCTCCAGATGGTACTGTTAGGTTAGTAGGCGGTGTAGGCAGCAATGAGGGACGTTTAGAAGTCTTCTACCGTGGTCAGTGGGGGACAGTGTGTGATGACGGCTGGACAGACTCTAACACACAAGTGGTGTGTCGACAACTTGGATACAGGTAAAGTATTCGTGTCCCCAGACAGGCGCATACACATGCACTCTCTTTACTCATTAATAAGTAAACAAATGTTTGTTTACATGTCTACCTTGCAGATTAGGTGAGACTCTCCTTTCTGAAGGGCTAGACATCACCCCAGTCCCACGCTTCGGGGTGGGGTCAGGTCCCATTCTTTTGGATGATGTGAGCTGCACAGGGAAAGAGCCTAGCCTATTACTGTGCAACAGGAGGGAATGGCTCCATCATGACTGCACACACCACGAAGATGTTAACATCGCATGCAGCCCTGAGCACAATGGAGAGAGTCTTCCAACTAGTAAGACAGAATCTTATCTTACTGTAAGACCTACTTAAAGGTTACAGATGAATGGGTGAGAGAGGCTCAATGAGACCTTTAAAATGTATGTTTTTAGATTCCGATATTATGCATAATGTATATACTCTTTTTGGACTTTGAAAGACTAAGCGCAGTTACCATAGTACTACTTGAAACCGTAGGTTAGTTTGTTATAACAACTCACCTGGAAAAGTCCGTGTGGGGGTATTCGAGGTTAGAGGTGGGAGGTTTGCAAGTTAGCAAGGGCACGAGCCCCACGTAAAGCTTTTTGGCCAGGAAGAATTTAGGAAAATCAGCTGTGACGCAGGCCTTCATAAATGGTAATGGTCTTTCTCAAAATTCCATTCTGGTTTTAAAGTTGGTCATAGCACAGAAACTGCACTCGCAACTCACTCTATGGAGTTTTATCACTCTTCCCTTTTGCTTATTTTAGTTTATATTAAGGTTTTTGATATTATTGATCATTGTTTTAGACTGGCTTCACTCTTATCGCTCTTTTGTGTTGCCATTGCTGAACACAAATCATACAGCCCCTTTGAATTATGGGGTGTCTCAGGGTTCAGTCCTCAGCTTGTTGTATTTTTGATTCATATGCCACATAATTTAAAGACAGAAATAAAAACATTTGACCAAGATCTATTTCTCTTGATTCTAGAAACCTCACTCTGTTATAGTTTGAGTATTTTTCACTTCCTGTTTTATTTTGTAGTATTCTCCTTCCCTTGTGTGTCTTGTGGTTTTACTTCCTGTCTTTGTTTGCTTTCCCTCCAGTTTTGATTGTTGGCCCTTCCTTGATTGTTTGCACCTGTGTCTCGTTGTTTCACCTCCCCTAGGGTATTTAGTCCGGGTCTCTGTCTTTCTGCAGTGTTGGATCATTGTTGTTATGGTATGGTGTCATTACTGTCCTGTTTTTTTTTTTTTTTTTGGTTCTGGTCTTGTGAGTGTTCCTGACATTTGTGTGTGGCCATTTGGTGCACTTTTTGTTGTACCTGGTTCCCGTGCCCAGTTCCCTGGCATTCTTACCGTGAGTTTTGTTTTGGATTCTTTGTCTCCTGTGGACCTTGGTTGGATTCTGGATTTTGTACTTTGCCTGCTCCTTATTGAAATGTTTAACCACATTGGACTCACTTCCCAGCTTCCACCACTGCCAGCCGGTAACCTATCTGCCTATTGCCTGTTTGTTGAACTGTCTGCCTACTGGTCTGTCTGCCTGTACCTGCCTGCATACCACTTCACCCAATAAACACTGTGGTCATCTGGCTACCTCATCCTCATACCGCTTCCTGATATTCTGCATTTGGGTCCACATATTACTACACATCATACGACACACACTACATACATAGAAGTTAAATGGTGATATCTAAAAAATCTTCTTTTAGTTTTTCCAATAAATCAGAATTCATTATCATAGGTCCACATTCCTCTCTCAGTAGAATCTCCTCATCTTGGTTTACTGTTCTCCAATATTATCTCTCTTGGTGAACACATGAAATCAGTAATTCAGTCCTCCAGTGACGCAAATTAACAAGATTTGATCTATTTAATCTGGATTACTACTGCTTAATGCTCAACTGGATTATTGAAATGCTCCATATTAGTGTTGAAGACAATGTAATCTTCACACGTTTTAATTACTCGAGGATGCTGCAGCCCAATTTCTTTTGAGATCCAGTAGGAGAGTGCATAAAACCACTATTTTTAGCATCTCTGGTTACCTGTGCGTTTCAGAGTTGAGTATTTTAATCACTTTTATAGCTTATATGGGGTTCACTACTGACCTTTTACCCCCCTATTACCTGAATTCTGCCTGAGATTCTCTGTTGGTACCTAAGTGGAGACTTAAAACTACCAGGGTTTGCCATCTGGGCCTCTGGAATGTTGAGATCAGGCTCACTAGTTTAAAAAATAAAATCCTGTTTAAAATCCCTTTTTACAACACATTATTCTAGAACCATTTTTACTGAAATTACTCCTGTACTTTAATTGCTAATTGTTCTTCATGTTTTCCTTCCCTTATAAACCTTTTGTGTAAAGCTCTCTGTAATAAGAATTGGATTAGATTTAAAATATTATCAGTAATAATGTTAGCTTAAAACAAGGACTGTAGAAGCTTAACTTTGCACTAAGAGCACATATACTTTATTGGCAGTGAAGAACAGGAAATCAGATGATGATGAAAGTAATTTCCCTTCACTTCATTAAACCAGGTAATGAAAGTGTAAGCTGATCTGAAATCTGTTTCTAAGATCTCTGCCAAACTCAACGTGAAGTCAATTGGATCTCATCTTACTTAGAAGAGGAAAGCCAACATTCTCCAAGAGACAGATAGAGGATTAAAACTCTAATAGGCACAGCTGTTAGTTGGCTGTCCTGCCATAATAACTGGGCCGCTCGTAAAGTCATCATGATTAAATGGACCTACTGCAAACCTTTACAGAAAGCAAGTGTCCCTCATGCCACTGTTCTTCACTGTTCCTAACTGCAAAATCATTAGTGGCTCAGATTTAACCTCATACTGTAACTGTTCAATTCTCTATCTGTCTTGATGTTGGATGTAACAGATATGAGTAAGTCTGAGTGAATGTCACTGAAAGGATACAAAGTGGTGACATGTTGGGTTTAGGTAGCTTATGCTGTTTGGCAAGAGCCTGAGGGACAATCTCACCCCACAAACACCCACTAAAGTTTATGTCATTACTACATAGCGTTTGTGTTTGAGTGTTTATGTGTGTATGTTAATCTCTCCTTCCCCCTCATAATGCCACATCAGATTGGTTTATGTTGTTTTTGGAAAAGGAGGAAAAGCAGATAAGCCAGGCTGTGCTTTGAGCTCTCTCTCTCTCTTTCACTCTGTTGTGAGAGACCATCACATTAGGGTTGTGTCAGAGCAGCAATGTAACGTGTGTGTGCTGAGAGAGGAAAAAAACAGTGTTTATGTTTGAAAGCGAAAAGACAAATATGAGCATTTCCTCAATAGCCACCACCAACTAAGAAGTAAACATTCCCACAATTAACTCCCCTAATCTGCAATTCTTATGTCCCACACACAATGTTTGAATACAGCATGTCATTCAACTCAATACAGTCACAGGGGACGATATCAGGTTAAATTACCAACCAACAACAACCAACTATATATATATTGTGCGTATACAGTATATGATAGCTTAAAAATATCTGACACTTGGCAAGAGTGTAAGCTGATCTTGAAACTGTCCACACATGGAAATGAGATCAGATATATCAGATCTCATTTAACATTCACTTAAATGAGATTAGTGTGTGTGCACTTGTATGTGCATGTCTGGGCATCTGTGTGCGGACAAACGATGATGGATTGTTTAAACCTAAAGCCCAGGCTGATTTGATTAACAGTGTAAGTGAATACCATTTGAGAGAGAAAGAAACAGAGGGAGCGTGTGAAAAACAGAGAGGTAATGAAAATAAATGATCTTTTCATAGTGACAGTGAGTCTTAACAATTTCCCCTTCTGGACACACAAGTGGTTTACGTGCATGAAAACAGACGTGTTCAAGCTACTTCCTTTGTAGAGAACATGAGCGCACATGCCCCATTCACTAGACATGTTAGCCTGGCAGATCAGGTTTGTTAGGGAACATGTGTGTAGTGTCTTTGAGTATTTCTACAATCAGGGGTTTTGGGTAACTTCAGAGAACAGAAACAAATCTGTGCCAGTAGGGTAAGTCCATGTAGTCGGGGTAAATTGTGTTTGTGTGTGATCTTCAGGTGTGCCAGTAAGGCTTGTGGGAGGAGAGAGCCCAAGGGAAGGCCGGGTGGAGCTCTATCTGTCTGGACAATGGGGGACCGTGTGTGATGACGGATGGACTGATCGTGATGCAGAGGTGGTGTGTCGACAGTTGGGATACAGGTATGTTTGTATGGGCACGTGTGTCGGAGTAGCCCCTCTGATAGCCTTGTGTTTCTGGGTAACATGATCACAACAAGCACATTGACTTACATGGAGTACAAGCAAGACGAAGGTTCTGCTTACGATATGGGCAGACAAAGCTGTTGGAAGTGGCTAAGTCCACACACCGCTTACTGATGTAGGTTCAGTTGGGAGGAATAAAGATTACCTATGCAGTTGAAAGATGGGTGCATTTTACAGATGCAACTAACAATTGTTTTCATTATCGATTATCACTTATCCCTCAATCGTTTAGTCAACAAAATGTCAGAAAATAGTGAAAAATGACCCTCAATTTCCCAGAGCCCAAGATGACGCATTTAAATTACTTTTTTTCCCCCAACCATCAGTCTAACAACTCAGGGCTGTTCAGTTTACTATAATAGAAGGCTAATAAATCCTATATATTTACTTTTGAGAAAGGCATTTTTGCTTCAAAACTGAAATGATGAAAATATACACATTAACATAGTGCATTTACACCTTTTCAGTATCTAGAAAGAATTTCAGATTGCAGTCTGCTACAAATCCTTTTTGGCTGCTTTTCTCATCCATACACCTCATACCATCCATTATTCTCAGATCTTTCTCCTTGTCCTTTTCATTTTTACCATATTTTTTTATTTTCAGTCATGGTCAGGATGTTGGAATAGAGTTAATATGTTGGAGAAAAGCTCAGTTGTGAGCTGTGGCATTGCAATGTGATCACTCTATACATTACACTCAAGTGAATCCAGACTGCCTACTCTGCGAAATCAATCACCACTTCTTAGACTTACCATCTGTCTTAAGCTCGCTCCCACTTTCTGTGTCTCTTTCATCTCTCCATCCCTCAACCCTGCTCTGTTTTCAGTTTGCACCTCATCACGCACATCTCAAGTTTCAAGCTAACTTACAATGGTAAAACTACAGTATACTTTGAATCATTTAAAATTACTAAATTTCATGAATTCATCTTTAAAAATTGTGCACTCAAGGTTTTGAGCACTTCTTGTGAGCCTCTGGTATACTGCTATGCTGCCAGCTGCTTTTATTCAGGGTTTTAGCTGTGCCCTTTCGCAGTGCCAAGATAAACCTCCAATTAAAGGACAGGCCAACTGTGCAAATGACACATTCACAATGACAGATAAGTTGAGGCGAAGCAAACTACCTCATCTCATCCACTCTGTGTCCCATTATCTCTTCCCTCTGAGACACTCTCCCATTTTCCAAAACAATGGCAATGGGATGGCAAGGGAAAACTGTACCGTAACAAACAGTCTTCATTTTCTCTCTCATCACTCCTTAGCAAGGGATACTCATCCCTTAGCCACCCAATCTGGAGCACATAACGAGAGAGAGAGAGAGAGAGAGAGAGGAAGCGTGTTGGAGGCGTGTAAAAGTCACATTAGGATCATCATTCTGTCTCGCACAGGGTGTGGTGAAAGGTCATTACATACACAGCAGGTCCCCAAGGGTTAGAATGAGGATCTACGTGAAACTGGACAACTCATACACACACACACACACACACAGTTTGCCAGCATAAACTTATAAACATAATTTGGCAACAACTTAATTTGCTAGTGGTATAAATAAAGCCTATAATGTGGACTGACTCATACCGAACCATACTTGTACCACTACTTCATACTACTACTTTAGAAAAAACATTGGAAAAACACCTCCAGCCATTTGTGTATATCTGTCATGCTGCCGATGAGCAAAAGTGGCAAAAGGCAAAAACGCTAATGTATTTATACAGTATAGCACAATTATATGTCATATACACTGAGGCAGTTTCAAAGTGCTTTACATACACTTAAACTTCAAAATGAATTGAAAACTAATTCAAAGGCAATCATAATACAAAAATACATACATAAAAACTAAATATAAATGAATGTAAGCCTATGAATGTGTTGCCATGTTACAAGAATGGAACAGTAAGAGGTTTTGCTCAGACTGAGGACTTGTTTGAAGTTCAAACTGCCTGCAGCTTATGATCAAGTCACCTTGGCTGCATCTTTTCTTCAATCCTCCCTGGCAATATTTAAAACAGAACCACTAACAAAAATGCCATTTGAAAAATGCTTATCCAAAATTTTAAAGAATTTATGGAAAATGGACAGTACATGAAATATGATGTCTAAGAAAGCACTTGGCTTTCTTTTCTAACTTGAGCATTTAATATCCAAAGCAGATTGTGTTGCATTTTTGACTGATGTTGTGTTACTGTATGTTGCCACAGAAACACTTCCTGCAGCCTTGATATCAGTCTCTAGGCTTAGTTCCAAGTGACTTGGCGGTTCACCCTTTCCATGCTAAGTACTGCTTGGGGAGCTATTGGAGACACAGACACAATGCTGGATGTCTCAATAAGAGACATGAGATTCCCTGTGGATGAGTGGGGATACAAGACCTGCCACCCAGCAAACCCCAGGGGCGCAACATGAGATCCTCTCAGTCGGTTATCTATCAATCTTAATTAAAATCACAGTTACAGCCTATACAGGCACACATACGCAACCACAACCTACAGGCCTCTGTGTGTTAGCTGTTTGCTAATTAAAGTCAGAGGTGAGATAGTGATACAAGTACTGTTGTTATCAGATTGTAAAAGTGATTCGACCTGGTTTGCGTCACAGCCAGAGAATGTCAAACCATAACATCGATACTAAACATGTCATCACCACCTATAGGCTTATACACACACATACAGACAAAAAGATGTAACAGCTCAGCATGTGACATGATTAAAGTTAATTTGGAAAAGATACATAGTATTACACTTCTATACTTTTTTACATTACAAAAAATACAGAAGTTATTTTTTTTTTAAAAGCAAATCAACATGTTACAACCCAACAAAACAAAAAAGATATAATTAAATCTGGCCTACGCATTCAAAATCTCATTAGACTATTGCACAAAACTGACATTTCAAGTTCTAACAGGAGCTGTAGCTCATCTTCAAATGGTTCAGAATGCTTCAGGGAGCACATTACTCCAGTGTTGGCTTCTCTCCTTTGCTCGACAGTGGAGTTTAGAATTTAATATTACATTTTAGTTATTACAGGCTCTAGGTGAAGCCCCTGAGTACATTTTTGAATTGTTGTGTCCATATTGTAAATTAATGTCTCTCAGGTCAGCTAACTAGTGTCTACTAGATGTTCCCCGAGCTTAGCTTACAATGAAGGGAGACTTTGAAAGATTTGATGTCTCAAAAGTTTGGAACCGTTTTCCTCTTACTATTAGATCATCCAATTCAACTGAATCTTTTTAAAAAAAGCTTCTCAAGGCTTACCAATATTCCCTCGCTTTTCTTAACTGATGTTTTGCTTTTTGTTGATGTTATTTCTGTTTTGTAAATTCTTAACTAATATTTAATATATTAATATAGTTAATGCTTTAACACTGTTTAACTTCTGCTTTGAAAAATCCTATATAAATAAACCTTAATTATATCTTTGCAGTTTGTTTTATCTTCGTCCTCAATATGAACTACTTTTTTGACAGTTCTAACAGTTTTCCAGTTTAATATCATTTAGAAGGCAATGGCAATGTAATGTCTGTGTGTTCTGTGTCGTGTCCATCCTCCTCAGTGGGGTGTCAAAGGCCCGTGTGATGGCGTACTTCGGGGAAGGGACAGGGCCCATCCACGCGGACAATGTGAAGTGCAGCGGCGAAGAGCGTTCATTAGCAGACTGCATCAAACAGGCACCCGGCACACACAACTGTCGCCATAGTGAGGACGCTGGGGTCATCTGCGACTATGGTGAATCGCAGCCCAGCTACAAAGAGGTCAAAGGTCAGTCAGGTCTGGGTTTTTTTTTTTGCTTAATGTTGCTCTGGAAAAAAATTGAGCTTCTCTGATTTGTTTGGACCATCTGAGTGAGTCACTGAGCATGCGTGAGACTATAGTGTATTTAGCAAACATTTCCAATATGTCATATACACTGAAAAACTAATGTGAAACAAATGACTAAAAGGAGGTAAGATTCTAAGAGGAAAGCGGGGAGGATTTTAGTGTGTGTGTGTGTGTGTGTGTGTGTGTGTGTGTAAATTTCCAGATGGTAAAATGGAGAGAGCGATGTTATTTCTTCACTCTGTCTGTCACACATCAGGGCAGACACACACAGTGCTATCCGTTACCTGCACATATGCTATTACTTCCATTTCTCACGTGCACACTGGTTTGACGTGCGGAATGTCAAACCAGTGCAGGAGGATGTTTTGTCTCTTCAGTATGATAAATTACATCTTCTGAAAAAGCACTTAAACTATGTTTGTAGATTCTAACATCACATACACACAGACACAGATGAAAATGATCTGATTTATTTAATTTACTTTATTTCAGGTTCATATGTAGTAGTAAGAGATGAATTTCAAACATCTGAGCCTAAATGTATGGTTTAACAATCATCACCCTCCCACACACTCACATATACACACCCAATGGTTCCTCTTTTGTCTCTGTCAGACCCTGTCAACTCAATTTGTGGTCTGCGGCTCAAACACACTCGTCAGCGCCGAATCATAGGTGGAGAAAACTCTCTGAGGTAAGCTGAAAGGGACAGGAGGGATCAATGAAAGCACAGAGAACGCCTGCCAGAGACATATACAATAAAGAATATTGGACACATTTTCAAGTCAACAAGTCTTAGATGGAAAACAGCCGATCTGAAGCTACAGGCAAAGAAATATCAAACGGTGTGTACTTCCAAACATGAACATACACTATATGTGGGTAAGTGGAAGTATGCAAGTGAGTAAGAATGTCAGCATTAAAGACAGAAAGGAGATAAATAGAGAGAAAGGCAACATTTATGCTTATTTGTATGCAACCAAGTGCATGCAGCCATATTTATGGGTAGATGTGAAACAAAATGTTTTTCATACTGAGTATTTGTGTGTGTGTGTGTGTGTGTGCATGTTTACACTTTACATAGCCGCATGTACACTCATTCCGTCAGGTATGCTGATATTTAGTGTCCTCCAAATAAATCACATAAATCATATTTGGATGAAATATGCGTGTTGCTTTGTTGGCTACCTGTTTAGTGCTCTATTATGAATCAAGGTACAATAACCACATAATGTGCCTACTTTATAGTTCAGTAAAATGTTAATCATTTTTTAAGCATCTGAACAGGACTCAATTTGCTCTTGTTAAAATTTAGTAGAGTGGATTCTGTGTCTATGTTTGCATTTTAAGTTATTTGTGTGCTTTTATAATCGCGCGCGTGTGCATGCTTGGCTGTGTGTTCATGTCTGTAGGGGTGGCTGGCCATGGCAGGCTGCAATTCGTTTGCGAGGATCTCGAGGAGACGGGAGGTTGGTGTGTGGAGCAACTCTTATTGACACCTGCTGGGTCCTCACCTCAGCACACTGCTTCAAGAGGTCAAACACACACACCCACATTTACCCACACACATATGTATGTGTCACGGTGTGAAAGGCTATATTCAATTTTTGAAGCCAGTTCATCTCATACAGCCGGTTCAGTATGGATCCCGGGCCGACACAACACAAGCACTCAGTCTATTTGAGGTAAAAATATAAAACTATTTATTTGCACAAAATGTCTAAATTATAATGTAGAATGATTACATAAAAATCAACAGAATAATGGTATAAAAACATTCAAGGAATTAAACTACTAAATTGGAAAACATTGTAAAAAAGGACAATCTACTATAAATATAACCAAGAAGATAAAACAGACTAAGATGTATAGATAAAATCAGTACTAAATACATTAAGATTACAGTCAGACTTAAAACCAATGTCACAGCCTGACTATCAGAGTAGGTACCCCAAGTCCAATATTCAAGTCCAGCTCAGCCCAGTGGTCCAATGTACTGCCTATATGGACAGTTTTGTGACTATGACCCACGGACAGAGAGGGAATATTTCACGCACAACCAGCCAGGAAATAATTACATTCCTTCACTTATCAGTTTACAGGCCTCTCAATATCCAAAGCAAGCATCTTCCTGCTCGACCTGCCCACTGCAGTTCTCCCCGCGTCCACAACGCTAGTCAGTCGGTGTTTCCTTATGTCAGTGTCCACCACAGGCTTTGCAGGGGGTACACTCCTGCCTGCTGTTCCCACAGTCTCTCTTCAAAAGATGAATGAAGGGCTGGGCACTATGCTCCGAGCAGGACAGTGATTGGTTGAGAGTCTGATAGATAAGTCTGCAGCTTGTTAAGTGTGGTCGCATTCTGCATGTGGGTAAATGACACATTACATGCAAGGCAAACAAGCAGCACTCTGATAACATACTAAAATAACTAAAATGCACTCTAAAAACATGCAAACAAGAAACTATAGAAAACATATAGTAAGAAATTAATTTACAATTAAAACATGCAATAGTTTAGTGCCCTAAGCTCATTCACAAACACATCTACCTTTTACATTGTGTGTTTGGATTTTCTGCATATGTTGGAGTTATCTTTACTCATGGAAATGTGACTGTGTTTATGCATACATTTGCCTCTGTCTGTAGTTTGAGCTACACCCGAGCTACACAACTTTTTTACGTCCTCAGTATATTCAAGTCTGACAGAGGCATGAGAACCGCAACAATGTGAGCAGTAATCAGTGGTGGTTTGGCTGAGGTGCAGGTGGCAAGGAGCCAGCCAGAGTTACTTCATCTTAACTTCATCTGGTCTGGGGGCCTCCACATGGCACCACCAACTTCAAATCCATCACCCAATGCATATAGCAGAGAAGGCAAAAGACAAAAAAGATAGAAAATGTATTGAACAGAGAGACTCAACAAATTTGTGAAGAGCTGAGAAAGGTGAGGGTTGTGAGGGAACTAACCCTAAAGTCTGCATTTGATGTCAGACTGTATTTTAAGGATAATATCTTTTGGTTGCATTACCAGGTATTAGTTCCAGTGTTTGGGTTTGGTAGGAAAACCAGAACTCTTTACAGGCTCCAGCAGCTCCACCACTATAAATCCTGATGTTTCCACATTAAAGAGAGGAAGAGGTCATTCACTAAATCCTTTCCAGCACCATTTCTCAAGCCATTCCCAGGCCCTTTCCACTGCCAGAGTTGTACTCCTAATACAGGAACATCTACTCTGTGGTGTGACTCTTCGTCCTCTTCTTTAAATGACACACACAGGAAACACACAGCTGTGCTGTGCTGCATATTAAGACCACTTGGGATGTAGCAATCAAGACTTCTTGGACTGATTGATGCAAATAGTGCGATTAGTTGACCACCAGTGTAATTGCAGATTGAAATAATAAATTTTACTCTGACTTTCTACTAACAATGGTAAGTCATTTAATACTGCACAGTAGGCACTTTAGCAGCCATAATAGTTAGCCTCAAATATGACACTGTCCTTATCTGATTGTTGCGTGTCTGCTTGTGCAAGGAAAAAATAAATGATAGGCTTTATCCAAACAAAGTAATTATATATTAGTATGTGCTTAATGAGCTAGGTGCTCACTCACCTACTGCCTCAGGTTTTGCTTTTTATATTGAATGGGTTTTGATCGTAGCTTGTGGGATTCATCTATCAGGGCTCTGATAGATGAATCCCACAAGCTAAGATTGATGACGTTTCCTACAATAGTAACATTCTACTGACTGCTGCTGATTGGCGCAAAATCTGTACAGCACACTTTCTTAGTATAACAGTTAATTATTTATGATAAATGTTTATTGTTGCTAATTGTGGTATGGTTTTAGCTGTAGGTAGGGTATTTGTTATCAGAGACATTGCAAGCAGACAAGAAAGGTCAGACACTACTACAAAGTACTTCTCTTGCCTCCCTGATCACATATCAGTCTTCAGTGCTCCAAGCTGTTAGCTTCAGCTATGACAGCTTTGAAAAGCAATTTGCTGCATGCAAGCCAGGGCACACAGACCAAAATAGGGACTTCCGACTTTACAGTGTCACCTTTCATATATGGTAACCAAAATAGGGTGACACACACACAAGCACACACACACAGGGCAACACATAAACAAATACACTCATGCAGTCACACAAAACAGAAAATACATCAACAAGTTTGCCTACCCACTTATGCTTGTTTTAATTTGCACACAAGCACAGATTATATTTTTAGTGACACGTTAAGATACTACCAACTGTAATTAACACGATAATATTATCTTATCCCTTACACTTCCATTACCGATTAGTAGGTTCATAAAGATTGACCTCAGGTCAGTGGTCACATGCTGTCAACATATTAAACCTATTTATACCTTGTAGATGTACAACTGGGGGCTTGCCAACAGTAACACAACTCCAGCATATTAACTGTTTTTAGCACCAACAACAATGTGTGAAAGGTAATTTAGGTGTCACATTCAAAAACCTGAGATTTTGCCTTCAGCACAGGCTCAAGCCTGGCAGTCTTGCCTTTCTTAGAGTAAGTCAGTCTACCTCAAAACATGTGTGCATGTGTGTACGTGTAGCTGGGTATGTACTGTACATAGATGACTGGTCAGCAGTGTCTCCACTCTGCCAGAAACGTTGTGGCATTCCCAGGTCAGGAGATATTTCCGGAAACACACTACCAGCTGTAACTGGACACAGAGACTTGGCTCTATCGAAAGGCCTCCTTCTTTCACTCCTCTCCTCTTCCTTCTTTTCCCTCCTTTCCTCTCCTTTGGTCCTGTCTTTGCCCCCGACTTACCCTACTCCTCTCCTCTACTTCTCTCCCACTCTATTTCAAAAAGGCCAAACATCTCCAACAAGTAAATGGCAAGCGTCATTATGTCAACCTATGAGTCAGATAAAAGCATAAACACACAGACTCAAGGACATTTTTATTGTTATCATTCTTGCCTATACTCATTCTCTGTCCAAGTTTCCATTTGTATTGCCACTAGAAGTAGTGCAAGAAGTGTGCAACCCTTTTTTAGTCATGATTTATAGTGACTTGATAGAATGCATAAAAGCACTACAACAATGTTGCGTTAAAGAAGCCTCAAGGGGAACACAAACATAATAGATAATAGAAAATGTAGCTAAAAATCAATAATAAAAAGTCTAAACGAGGGTATAAATAGATAATAGATTATTGAAAGAAAAGATTAAAACTGAAAAAAAAGTTTTCATATACATACTTAAAGAGGAGATTTGAAAAGATAATACCAACTGATTACCAAAGGTGACCGGAGCCAATGTCACCCTTGAAAATCAGGCAAGTTGGTGGAACAACCATGCATGAAGATCTCAGGCTGTGCTATTTCTCATAAGGGTTAGGGTTAACATATCCAAAATATTGCTGGGAGAATAACACTATGAAGCCTTAAACATTTATTAAAAAAAAAAACCTTAAAATCTATTCCACTACTCATATTCGACTAGTGCAGATTTTATGACTGTGTGTGCCCAGTTTAACATACTTGTACTTTTTCCAGCTCTAGATGAACTATTGCTGAGGGTAACCCCTTCCAAAGCTCGTAATTTTATTGCTCAAGGTTTATGTATCACCAGTAGTATTGCTCACACACACACACACACCCTCTTTCTCTAATGGCCTCTCTCGATTCATACCTCTCTGCAGGTATGGAAACAACACCAAGCACTATAAAGTTAGAGTGGGCGACTACCACTCCCTCGTCCCTGAGGAGTACGAAGAGGAGTACGCCGTTGATCAGATTGTCCTCCACCCAAGCTACCACTCCCATAGCAATGATTACGACCTGGCCTTGGTTTGTTTGTCACCGGGAGCAGTGGGCCAGATGCCGGGAGAGTGTGTGTCATTCAGCCGTCATGTTCTTCCCGCCTGTCTGCCCATGAGGAAAGAGAGAGTGCTCAAACAAGCCAGTAACTGCCACATTACCGGCTGGGGTGACACAGGTGAGGGTGTGTGTTTGTGTAGAAGGGAGGGTGGGTACGGTGGCCCTGATTTGTAAAACATGGCATCATTTAATTGAATTCTTGTTCATTTAATTTCTCAAATGATGTATTTAACACGTCAGCACCACTGAATATGGGACAGTGTAGGACCTTCACACCTTTAAATTCTAGTAAGAGCAGGAAAAAAGAGATGACTTTAAAAGACAGATCCAGTATAATTTGAGTTAAAATCATAATCTAGCGACTTTTAATTCTGTTTTTAAATGAATGCAGACTGAATAAAATTTAAAGCTCATTCAAGTGAAATGATTTTACAAAAGATTGCAATCTTCTTTACTAGAAGTGTGGGTTTTTTTTCTTTTGTAAATACACAATATTTACTTCAAAATATTTACCAGGGCAATTGGAAGATATGTTACAGTTTTAAAAAAAGCACTCGAAAACATTCAATAAGCAGTAATGTAAAACAGCAAGTTAATGAAAATCATATCATACCACACTGGGACTAGTTATTTGGGGTAAAGTCTATTGTATATTTGGACAGACAGTAAAACATTCATGTGCTGTAACCACAATAGTATTCCTACCATATGTAAGTCATAATAGCACTTGTTTGACTTCATGCTCTGTATATGTCCGTACACTTGACTGTGTACATAGACACACATCTGTTAGTGATCTTTAAATTACATGCTGATGTCATTTATCATAGCAACTTAGTCACAAAGGGCTAGAGAAGGTCACAGTACATGCTGAGGGGTTAGTGTCTTTTTTCCTTAATGTCGCTTGAATTCATGTGTGAGTGTGTTTGTGTGTGTGGGAAAGAGTGTTTTTATTAGTTTACTTAATGTGTGATAACAACACAGGTTATTTAGAGGGTGTGATGCTGGGAATGGCTGTTTAACTTAAGGTGAGATGTCTGCTTTGCACAGCTGTTTGCATTTGGCTATCTGCCGTTCTGATATCATACACACACACACACCCAAGCAACTTTTACACATACATACCAGCCTAAGCTACCATGGATAGTTAATAACACTGTGTAGTCATGGAAAGAGCCAGGGGGAAAAAACACCACTGTAGAGGTTTGGGTTCCGTTTTCGGCAGTGGTTCCCTTCAGCTTGGTCGTGCGTACTGACGAATGCAATTGGCCATGTTCATGTGTGGAAAGCCATGGAAGGATCATGTCCTTGTCGCTACTGGTTGTTTGAGGTGCTGGCAAAACGGGGGGTACAGTAGAGGGGGTAGGATATGGGGGGATAGTTGGAACCTCTGCGCACATTTTGGCCACAGGGTGAAGCTCCTTGCTGATAGTTGAAAATAGCGACCGGCGACAGCATGTGTATCAGAGGAAGCATATTTCTGTCTACAACCACCCCAGGCCAACAGTAAAGTTAACAAGTTATACAAGGTCTGCATGCAGGGGAATTGGAATTTTTTTAAAGAGACACAGAAAAAGATATGTAATGGGAACCTTCATGGAATGAAAGAAAACAGCTTGTCTTAGACTACCAGAAACCTTGAAATTGATTCATCTCTAAATCAGAGCCCTCTTGACTGAATAAAGTCAGACAGCCTTTGAATAATGTGATAAATGAGGTTGAGTCAAGTGAAGTCTGCTGCCCAATGGCAAGGCAAGGCTAACTTTAAAATAAAAAAATGTATTTAGAACAAGTCATGCACATAGGGAATGTTGTGTGCTTCACACCCACAAATGTCAAAACTATTTGCAAATAGTGTAAAAACTAAAACAGATTACAAGTTACAGTAACCTATTCACAAT
Source organism: Siniperca chuatsi (assembly GCF_020085105.1). NCBI lineage: Eukaryota > Metazoa > Chordata > Actinopteri > Centrarchiformes > Sinipercidae > Siniperca > Siniperca chuatsi. Next base: position 15,016,438 of record NC_058044.1, read on the forward strand.
TGTGCACGCACACACAAACAAGGCTAAGAGTCTAGTGTTTGGATAAACAGAAATTTTGATCTGATGATGGAACTAGATGAAAGGTCAGGGGATAAAGGTTTTTACAGTTCATTCTCTAGGGACCATGAATGAGCTGTACCAAATGTTATGGCAATCCATCCAATAGTTGTCCAGACATTTCACCAAAAATGTCAACCTGCTTGTGGCGCTATAAGGCCAAAGTGATGACTGACCATCATTGACATCCCTAGAGCCATGCCGCTAGCATGGCTAAAACACATGTTCAATTACTGAAAGGCTGCAGATGTTATAAAAGGCAGCAGAAACTAAACTCTAACACTCTTCCTTTTTCTCAGGCCGCTCATACTCCAAGACCCTACAGCAGGCACCCCTCTCCTTACTTCCCCGTCGTCATTGCCAGCAGCATTTCCACAGTGCCTTCACAAGCCGCATGCTCTGTGCTGGCAGCGTCCAGTCTGAGAGGCGTGTGGACAGTTGTCGTGGTGATAGTGGAGGTCCGTTGGTGTGTGAGCGTCCGGGAGGGGGTTGGGTGGTTTACGGGGTCACGTCCTGGGGCCATGCCTGCCGAACACAACAGTCCCCTGGCGTCTACACCAAAGTCTCTGCCTTCAGCTCCTGGATACGCAAGGTGATTGGACATGATGACAGAAAAGAGAAAAGGCGATGAAAGGTGAATGACGAACTGAAACAATTGACCTCTCGATCAGAAAGAATGACTCTCAAGACTTACTCGATTGGCCGGGTGACAACTGATACAACAATATATTTCAGTCATGAGGCTATGACCTGATTATACAGTGATGTAATTTAAAAACTGACTTTCAAATGGAGAGGACAAGGCAAAGCTAGACTTTTTCTCCTAGAAACTTTTTATATTTTTTGGAGCGAGGAAGGCATGTCTTTTCTCTCATCTAAGTCATTAGCACTTATTTTAATGATTTGATATTCTCATGGGCTGCAAGATTTTGGATGGTGTTAAATCTCAACTCAAGAAAATGCCATAACTTAAATATCTTTTTGTTCTCTCTTGTGACATTGCATACTACACTAAAATGTCTTCTTTCTTATGTAATAATGTTCTCTGTGCTTGCTTTTGTTACATAGTTATATTGTAATTTATGACATGAAATATGTGATTAAACATGTTAAAAAGGGACCACGGTGTTAAAACAAACAGAGTATACATGCATGCACTCATGCATACACAGTGAGTGATGGTATGATATAAATTTACAGACTTGCACTAAGAACCCCCCTTTAGGTACTTAATGCATGATATTCAATGCTTTTGTGTTAAGCATTTTAGTCATATTGACATTTGCCAAAGTGAAATATGTCGTTAAACCTCATTTCATTCTTCTTTATGTAATGTTTATCCATTGTGCTCTTAAGCAGATTTCAGGTCTCAGTAATTACTCAGGCATTTATAATTTATATACAATCAGTATTTGTCCTTGTCTCAGTGCTGCTTGACATTTGCAGAGAAAGGAAGGGACTAAAGTGTTTCTGAATCAAAGTACACAACAGCAGTTCTAAGTGTTGATTTGTCTTATTGACACTGTTAATTCACGTTCTTTTGTTCTGGTGGGATAGTTTAGTGTTGTCGAGGTTTTGACAACACTGACAGGAGACAATCTGGTACACTTGAAAAAAACAGACACTACACTGCCTTCTTATTTGATGTTTACTGACTATGCGGTATGTGTTAATGTACTGTAACATTTCTTCATAAATGTAGATTTTGTAAAAAGTCTGAGTTTGTTGTTTGTTTACTTAAGAAACTTATTTGTTAACATTTGAGTAACAATGATCTGTTCATGTAAAAACATTTTGGTGTTACTACATATTCGTACTTTCTAAGTGGTTGTTGCACTTTATATTACACGTTCTATCATTCCCACAAATCTGAAAGGTGAAGAGGTGCTGCTGGAATGACAGAGCTCTTTCAGGTTTGTTTCTGACTGCATACTGTCAAAGTGAGCACCACCGTGTCAGACAATGTGTATGCACACACACCCACAAACAGTGTCTACAGGAATGAAAGCCATTTTATGAGTTGTCCTCATTTACAAGGCAAACACATCATGTTGACTTGACACACATTTGCGAACAGGAACAGTGGAAGGCTGCATGAAATCTTTGCAACATAAATAAAAATGTTCTTATCTTTCCAGCATTTGTTTTTTTTCCCTCATGTGCTTCAAAAATATGTTGTGCAAGTATTTATTCTTATTTTTGAAAAGATATTGTTATATCTTTGCTTCTTGTATCAATGCACTTCATTTGTTATGCATTTACTCAATGTTTTTTGTCCTTGTAAACCAAATACTTCCTTGACTGTTTATATCAGTAGCGTGTTTTAATATCCAACAGAACACCACCATCTTGTGGTTAACCCCTCACATTAGACTGTCACATTCTGTATCAATGGTAATTTCAATTGCAATTGCACATCTTCCTGCAAAAGTGAAAGTTGTATCTCCAAAACTTTCTATTGTATGATTTGTGTTTACTTACCTTCAACTCACATTGACCTAAATGAGAGAATGACAACTGTCACCTAATTTATTTGTTGTCAAAAGAATTTGAAAATCTAAACGCATACACAACCATAAGCCAAGACAATGCTTCAAATTATGTCGAAAGCCATGATAAAAAAAATTAAGTTGTCTGGCTCTGAAAGTGTTGAGTAATGGAATTTTAGATAAGCTTGTACTTGATTTTAAAATATTGAATTAATGAGCAATTTATGAGACAAATTGAAATGTCATCATGCATTACAGCCTGAACATTTCCTTTTTCATGCTCATAGCCTTTTGATAAAGCATAGTGAAGTTACACAACATGTCTGAATCAAAACTGAATTAAGTGGCAAGCAGACGCGATGGTTGGAACAATGATAGTTATGCAAAAGTATTTTGCAACACAGAGGCAGATTGTTCTTTTAACTAATGAACCCAGAAGGCACACATGCTGCAGGGGGAATGTTACAGGGACTAAACGTGCAACTCATCATAATTTATCATGTTTTACATCTGCTAAATGTATTGCCTGAATTCCCAAATACTGCTCTCAGCCAGAACACAGTTGTCCTTATTGTCTGAGAGCACCCTCCTGCGGTCATTATCACACATTACAAAACATTGGAGCTAATTTTATAAGGCGAATATTATGAAAAATCAAATATCATAACTTATATAGCTCTGTGAATATTATGACTTTATAAAACATTATAACACATACACATTAGTAAACAGCAAAAATCATTACTAATTTTGTTGAAATAAATGAAATGAAACAAATAAAATATAAAACACTAAATAATGGATAAACAATTAACACACAAATATGCATACATATGCATGTTAATTGAATCTAAAGTTGAACTGTATTTCATAATGTCCATGATGAATTATAGAACTGTCATGGTAGTGTCTTTTTTTGCATTATTCTTGTGTTGGTTTTGATGTTAGATATCGTTTTGTAACGTCTGTTGATTTAAATTTTTCAAACTTCAGTGCTTCCGTTCTATTCAAATGATTCAACATACGAAAATCAGAATTACAATATTGTGCCTAAACATAAATCAACTAAAATGATGAATAGATGAACCAGACAGCATTGGCCTTTTTTGTCTTTTACTTACTCTACTCTTTGCTATTCCTTCTGAACCTCTAGCTATAGCTCTCTGTACTAATGAGCTTATATTAGATGTCACCAGAGGTGGTGCAAAACAGAAGGTCTCATTATGCATGGATAATTTATTTCTGCTCATATCTGTTTCAATTTCCTTCAACTCTGGCAACACTTGGGAAAACCAGTTGGGAAAGATCTAAGGATAATGATTAAACCTGAATAAGAGTGATCTTATGCACATCAAATTGGCTGCTAGAAACTCCCTCCTCAACCAGCTGCTTTTGAAGGTTTATAGATTTGGGATTTGTGTTACTTTTAGACTGATTATATCTAGATCTGCAACACTTGAGTGTACATCCTTTATCTGGATCATGTCCCTTTAAACTTTAATCTTTGAAACTATAACCTTAAAACATTGTTTGGGACAACACATCTACACACCTATTGATGCAATAACCTAAATCTTCTGGTGGCATATTACTGGGCAGCAACTTCTGCTTTGTAGTGGCTGTAAATAAATTCCCCTTTTCACATCCCAATCACAAGCCTGTTTTTTTATCAACAATGATGTAGTTAATAAGTAAATATATCCTTTTTCTCAACAGCCACACTGTTACACACCTTTGCCCCTTTCTTTATGAACCCATCCTATTTAAGCTGTAATGAACCAAAAAATATTACGACCATAAATCATATCCAAAATATATTTTCAAATATATGCAGACTAGAGACTTAATTAGTAAAACACAAACTTCTTTCCTGCTATTACCCGCCCCTATGAACTCTGCAATAAAGATCATACCCTGCCGTAAATCAGTCAAAACTGGATTATCTAAAATTGTTTCATCCCTTTATACAGTCAGTTCTGGCTCCTTACACAATGAGACACAATGGGCTTCTGCAGGGATGTAACTACCGTATTTTCCCTCTCCAACATTCACATGCTGTGGACTTCATTCCTGCCTTACTGGTAATGGATGTTTTAATTGATTTCTCATTCAGTACAGTCTTCCATTCTGATCTTCCAGACCTGTTTGTCCAGTGGTGTTTAGACTCCCAAAGCATAAATCTGATGGTGGTTTGTGAGTTCATGGCTGAACATCGTATCCTGTTGCTTTGGTAATGTCGAAGCCCTCCATCACATTCAAGGTTTATTGCAAATGTTCTACATTTTATGATCAGAGAAAAAAATAGCTCAAAAGCAGATTGACAAATACAATGTCACTTGGCAACCCTCACTGCAGTATATCAAAACACTTACCCACACCCTTGAAACAGGTTTTTGCTTGCTGTAATCATTCCTCCTGTTCATACTGGGCAATAAGAGATCTCTTCCTAATGCACTTTCAATGTAATTGATGGGGGACAAAATCCACAGTCCTTGTTTTGAGAACAAATGTATTTATAAGTCTGTCTGAAGCTAATATGAGGCTTCAGCAGTCTGAGTTAGTCAAGTCAAGTGGATATCATCCAAAGTCACAGTCTTTTAGTAAAAAAAATCCATATTTATGTTTCTGTGGACAGTTTCTCTGTTGAGCTGGAAGACACAGTTGAAAAATTGTGAACATTAACATTAACACAATAGGTTGGTAGTTATCTTCTAATGTATTACTTTTTCTGAATCAGCATGTGTATGCATTGTGGTCTAATCATTTGTGACTCTCAGAAGATATAGCATGGAATATCTTCCCTCTCTAGACTGCCTGCAGTGAACCAAGTCCTGCGCTTCACTTTTACCTCACTGTGTTAACATCTGTCATCATGTGGCCAATTTAAGATGGAGTTCCTGAAAGGCACAAATTCTTCAAACAGCAAACTGTCATGCGTGTCATTTTTGCTTATCTTAGAGGACAAACAGTCTATTGTCAACCATTTAGGCCAAAGATTATGTGACTTCACAAGTGTGTGTACAGGCGTGTCCCTGCACAATATGGTTCATCTGTGTTGCTTGGTCATTAAAAAAACAAACATCTTATGCTGTCAGTCATATCCATTTCTTTAATTTTGGTTTCTGTGTTTGACATTTAGGGTTTTTTTTGCATTCAAATTGAAGCTCAAGAACGTAGGCCACTGGTTTTAAAAAGGAAAAAAAAGGAGGTTGAGACTTAAATGAGACACTGACAAAACAAAAATTGCCTGCGGTTACAGTAGCTACTTAAAGGGTCTTGGAATTAAGTGTCATATCCATTAGGCTCATTTTGGTCAGTTTTCTTCCCACAAATTCATGCCTCCTCAGTCTTTAGTGCTGAAATCATCAGCGCTCATGCTCTGCTAAATGGACACGACATTCTTCTGCATGGCTTGTCACAGGAAAATAATGAGTGGGCAATGCATCTTGCCTAAGTGACTCATTTCCAGTCCATACTTTCCAGTGAAAGCCTCAAGTGACATCTCTAAGGGTGATCTACCAGAAACTAGCTTCACTTTAAAAAAAATAACTCACAAAACAATGAGAACTTATAATGGAAAGTAACAGCCTGTCACTCACCCTGAGTTTATGCACTTATTCTCCCTGCTTATTCACTCTCATTGCGACAAAAAAACAACAAAAAAGAAAAGTAAAACAAAACCACATAGGGTGCGTTTTTTGTTTGTTTGTCTTGGAAATACATGGAACAGAACTTAGTGCAAAGTTGTCTTTATGGGAACCACGCACAGCTGACCAGCGCTGTTCTGGTATTGTGAATCAAAGGTGAAAATAAAACAATAATAAGAGTAATAATAGTAGTAATAACTATCAAAGTCACTGCAGGTCTGCATGAGAGTTCACCACAGTTCAGAACAGGGTTTGAGCATCAAAGACTTGTCAATTGCTCCTTGTTTCCCATAGTTCTCTTCATCATTCTAGTGTGGTTTTTCCTTTTAGTCCCACTTTCTTCACTGTCCGTGTCACCTGAAACTCATTCCTCCATCCATCCATCCTTTCAAGAGTTCAGTTTCAGCCCACCAAAGTTTCTTTGTGCGTTCATGACTTCTGCTCCCTTCAGCAGTGTCATAGCTCCTTGGTGAAACAAGGCATCCCGTCCTTGCCTTCACCTCAGGGTTCACTTAAAGGCCACAGACAGTGCATCTGAAGGTCAGGTGCTCCTGGTCACTTCCTGGTCTTCGACCTACTTGACCTTTAACCCTGGTTCATGGATGCAAAGGTTATCTAACCTTCAGAAAGAGGTAAAGAGAGGACGGGGTGGAGAAGGAAACACAGAGAAGAGGGAAAAGAGAGGGAAACAGTACTTTAATACCATTTTGTTTTCGTATTGATTAAAATGCCAACCATGAAAAAAGGAAGAAAACATGCTGTGGTTGCTGTGAATGTGCTGGAAAACCTAAGTGGACTTGTCAAGTGGCTCCCTCTGATTCATAAACGGTGACAAACAGTAGCACAAACAAATCCACAGACAAAAAGACGAACAATGTTGAACACTGCGGAAGAAAGAGGGCTCTGCAGAGATCAAGGTGAGATGGCTGACAGCAACAGCACTTACACTATTTAAGTGCATGCTTTGAATACCTTGACAGGATTACAAGATAATCAAGTTCAGAAGATATCTTTTTTCCTTACAAGCCAGCAATATTTGTATTTCCTTTGTATTTTGTAACGTCCATTGATACTCTGTCCAAACATTTTGCTTTTGTTGCTTGCTTTGTATGATTTAACTTGGCCCTGAAAACATGTTCTATCAATCAGATTCTCACTATGAGTGACGGGGTCCTACATGAATACAACATTTTCTGCCAAAGTCAGAACAGTTTTTGGTTATTTCACAAGAGATTTCTGTATTTGTGTTTTTGTCCTTGCTTGTTTTTTTTTCACTGGCTTGAAGTGGGCAGGGCTCTGTTGAAAAAGGTGACACATATTTCCATGAACCAATCAGAGTTTAGCAACATTTTAATCAAAATCTAATGACTGTTGAGGGGATGCATACTTATGTTGCTAGTACTGTTGATCAAATCCTGGGCCAGTTTTCCACAAAGACAGACATTTGACTATGGCTTAGATCTAAATGTCTAAATTCATCTGTTGCACAAAGCTGTCTTGTTCTTGACTATCTTAAAGGGGCAATATGTAAGAATTGATGATGATAAGGAAAATAGGTGTAAGAATATTTTGTTTCTTGACATTTTGTGAGTTTATTTTGTTTATTTATTAGACAAAAAAAATTTAAGAGAGCTTGTGTTACATAGCAAACACGCTGCTGGCACACATCTCCCAGCTGGAACTACCTGAGCTATACTATCAGAATATCACCTCTAGAGGCACAAGTGATATTACAACACAGGACAGGCCAGGGCTAGCAGGTTAGCATGCTAATTTCAGTTGATATCTCTGCAACACAATACATAGATATCTTTGACATGACGTCATAACTGTTACTTCTGCACATTCTGTTGATAAAGTTAGTTCATAGAATGTTTTAAACTAAAATTCTGGCCAAATCTTACATATTGCCCCTTTAAGGAGGACCGATTTACAACAGATTCTGGGTAAATTAAACTTCAAACTAAAAAACATGGCTGACCAAGCAACCACATCAAACTGCATTAACTTGCATTACACTAATCTAAGAGCAAAATTAAGACTGGCCTAACATCTCCCCAAAAGTGAAGCCAAAACATCTCGATCACCCCCTGCAGTATAGGTCATAAACCCTGCCCCCTCCATGTTAGCGAATAGGACATGCGCCAAACTAAAAACTCAAAGTAAACGTTAAATAAATTTTTCCCTATAGATGGTTTCTGTCATTTTAGGTAGTTCTTATCATGCTGATGTGTGGTCAAGTGTTCATTTTTCTCCTTTTCTTCTAAGTTTGATTCTAATTAGTTACTTGCTATAAAAAGAAAGTTTCACGTCATGATTGACAGCTGAGGCCAGCTCTCAATTGAGTCAGCTGGGTGTATGGGCGAGATACTCGATACCTCGATCCATCCCTGATCACTACTGTGCAGACTCTGGCTCCAAATGACATCACCAGCACAAGATGGAAGCTCCCGTAGCCGGGATATTTTGGCTTTATTTTTGTATAGTGGGAGGAAGTGGAGACGCGTCGTCCATTTATATATACAGTCTATGCTACAGACCAGTCTAAAATATCCGGAAACCGGACCCTGTTCAAACCACACCCAAACAGTCCTGATAGAGCAGAGTTTTTGAGAGTTAAACATTTAATAAATAATAATAACTAAGAATGTCTTCTCAAACTTTAAATTTTACTTATTTAGTCACAAAAAAATTATCTAGAAAATAAATACTTTTAGAGATTTAAGAACCACATTTTCAGGGGCTTTAAGAAAAGTTTTTTTCACTATCCACTGATGTAAATTCATTTAGAAATTTTAACTCTCATTTATAAGCTGGTGAGAGAGTGTCACAGAGTTTAATGCTGCTGACCTTCTGCAGCTCCTCTCTTAGCCAGGAGGGAAGGGGCTGTCCGAGACGATGCAGCAGCTTTGACAGCTCCACATTGTGTTCCCTGTAGTACCTGGAGAGATATGCTTGTGCCTGAAGAGAGAAGAGAGGGGAAAAAAGATGGAAGGGTGAGAGCAAAATAGGGAGGAAGATGAGCAAACATAGATGGGGGAGTAAGGGAGATGGGGTGATGAAATACAACAATTAGGGAAAGAAAGTTGGTGAGTCAGGATTTGATAAGTGGTAGAGTGGTAGATGGGGAAGAAGAAAGTAGAGAAAGACATAATAGGCAGGAAAGTCAAGGAGAGGCATGAGCAAGGAGAAAAATGGAAGGATAGAAGGAAGCAGAAAAGGGGACGAGTGCAGGGAGTGGAAAAAGGGTTGGGAGGAGAGATATTTAGAGGAGAAAATAAGAAAGACAGCATGGAAGTAGGGGGCAAACAAGATTTTGAGAGAGATTAATGATGTGCCACCATCTTTAGATTAGTTTATTTCTCCTCAATAGGAATTTAGGGCCACTAAGTGCCGAGTGGTGGCAGAGCTAAGAAAAGAGAGACGTTAGAGAGAGGGAGAAAATCGCATGAAGGATGCATGAGATCCATTATCTCTCTCCCTCCTGTGTGCATCCCTCATCTTCCCCTCTCTTGTCTCTTCTCCCTGGTGTTCCCTCCATCTCCTCCCTTCTCATCTGTCCTCTCCTTCTATCCCCCTGGTGGAAACTCAAATACAGTTTAATTACAGGTGACACTGAGGTGCAGCCATTAGCCATGAGTGAGCACACATGGGAAGACAAATTGTATCTTTGGGTGTTTGTCTTGATGTGAGAGCAAATGTGTGATTCACTGTCTGCAGGTCTGGTCTCTCCTCAGTATCCAGGACAAAGATTTATGGATTGGATTTTCTCCTTCTACCTTTCTCCCTCCATCCTAACCTCCCCATCCTCTCTCACACAGGTGTTGTGTCACTATTGAGTCCTCATAATTAGGTTGTAACCTTCTGGCTGGATCTGATTGGCTGACAGTTTCCACCCCAATGCTGAGTCCTGTGGGAAATTTTGCCACAGCGATGGTGGGCACTGTGGGCTGTCACCGTCAGTCAGGCAGCTCTTTTTTATTTGTCTCTTTCTCCAACATTTCATCAATGCATACGTCAGTTTTTTTCACTGAGCTATCTATTTTAATTAAAATGCATAAGTTTACCTCAGGCTCCATAGGAGGGTACTTTCTCCCTTTGCTCTTTCCCAAACATTTAGTTCTTCCTCCCTCAAGAAGCTGGCACCAAAAGCCCTTCTGAGGGTCAAACCTGAGAGAAAATAAAGAGAGAGATAGACAGAAGAGAGAAAGAAGAGTATTCTTAATACATTTTTTAAAATGAGTAGTAAGTCCAGTATTGGTCTGAATTTAAATAAGTGTTTCTTCTTTTAAGAAATTACAGTGGGGTCATCTTACACTCACAGACCAGACATAAATGTCACTACACATTCAACACACTCTCTGTCTGTCTCTTACTCTTTTGTCTCTCTGACTTGTTTTATCTCTCTCTACCGCCCTCCCTCTCCAGGTCTCTCCTCTCCATTGTACAGCCTCTCACTCTCTCTATTTCTCGCTCTCAGTGCAGACAAACAATAATCATGCGTATTGTTTATTGGCTGGTATATACAGTAATCCACTGATAATGGATTACTGTATTACTAGTTCTTTATGAGATGGTAAAATAGAATTAAAATATGCACAGGCTATAGTTGGTTTTGTTTACTCCCTTCTATGCAAATCAAATTTAAAAATGTGATTACTTATTGGTTTGGGCTCATTGTGTGTAAAGACACCCTGAGGAAGGCAACTGTGCCAATACTAGTTGGTGTATATTTGTAATATTTTTATGTTTACACATATATTTGTTACATATTTATCAAAGGGTTTTTATTTTAACCATCCAGTTGAGTGCCTGGAATTTTCTTCTTTATGCAACCTACCAATGGATGAAAGCATATTTTTGTCTTTTTAAAATTATTTATTTTCCCCTCCAAGAGCCTGGTGGCAGTGGACACCAGAAGCACTCCTGTTTTTCTTTCATTCTTTTTCTGTCATTTTTCCTTTTTATGCATTTATTTAATTTTGTATTGATTCACTGCTTTCTATTCTCATTTAAATGAGATAATACATTTTAAAAATGTTACATATGATATATACAATGTGTCCTCCTTGTTTTACCCAAAGTGTTTCTTGTCTTCAATAAATCTCTATCCAGTAACAGATTTTGTTAAAAGGGAGCTGTCTTATATAAGACTCACAACACACGTGTTATGGTATACTGGGGCTGGGCCCAAAAGCATGACCAGGACAGCAAGTGTGCAGTAGTAGGTTTTGTTTATTTAGAAGAACACACAATGAGGAACCAGGAGTCTGGAGTTAAGGCTGGAAGCTGGTAGACTGGAGGCAGACAGCCACGAGGCTGAGGAGAGCAGGCAGGCTGAGGCAGGAATGCAGTCCAAGGCAAGGCAGGTGAGGGCTGTGGTGAAGTCCTCCTGGAAAGCTGGTGGGCAACGTGGAAGCAGGTGACATGAGCGAACCTGGGCACAGGGAATTAAACAGGTTAATCAGGCGTTCTGATATCATGCAGGTAATTTCTTAGAGGGGCAGACAAGAGCCGAAGAGTTATACCACTGAGGTAAACGGACAATCTGGCGAAGACTGGTGAGAAGAGCTAGGTAGCTATACTGTCAGGTGTGATTGTGGGTGAACAGGTGAGCAGCAGTAGATGGTTCGCAGGTGTGTCAGTTGCTGATTGGCAGTACCTCGGATGTAGCTGGTGGAAATCTTTCATTAATTGGTTGTCCATAATGAACGAACGTGGAATCCTTGAGCGCTCCTCTGGGCCATACCCCTTCCAGTCCACGAGATACTGGAGACCCCTGCCTCGGGGGCGTACGTCCAATAGCCGTCGGACCGTGTAGGCAGGCTGGTCATCGATGATCCGGGTGGGTGGAAGGGAGCTGGGATGCGAGCACAAAGGACTGGAAGATACAGGTTTGACCTGAGAAACATGGAATGCTGGGTGGAGCTTCATGTTACGAGGGAGCTTTAATTTAATAGCTGAGGGATTGATGATCTCCTCCACCTTATAAGGACCAATGAACCGGGGGGCCAATTTTCTGGAGTCAGTTTTGAGTGGAATATTTCTGGAGGATAACCAAATCTTCTGACCTGGAGAGTATTCGGGAGCCGGTGTCTGGTAGTGGTCCACATTGCGCTGGTTGTTGGCGGTGGACCAGAGTAGGGCAGCGCGGGTATCCCTCCAGATCTTGCGACAGCGGTGCAGTTGGTGTTGCACTGAGGGGACAGTGATCTCTGTTTCCTGTGATGGAAACAGTAGAGGTTGATAACCTAGAGAGGCTTGAAAAGGTGATACTCCTGTGGCGGCGCTTGTCAATGCGTTGTGTGTGTACTCCACCCAGGTCAGATGGGAACTCCAGGATCTGGGGTTGGTGGCTGCCACACAGCGCAGGGCTGCCTCCAGGTCTTGGTTAGCCCTCTCTGTTTGGCCATTGGTCTGTAGATGAAAACCTGATGAGAGGCTAACTGGCTAGACAAAAGGTCTGCCAGACTTAAAAGATGAACTGTGGCCCTTGGTCCAAGAATAGGGCCCACCGGGCCCACAGGGATGGAGTTTTTGGTCGGAGTTGGAGCGCTGAGAGAGCACTGCCCCCACTCCTGTGTTCGATGTGTCCGCCTCTACAATGAACTGCCGGGAGGAGTCGGGTTGAGTGAAGATGGGTGCTGAGGAAAAGAGGTCCTTGAGCCTGGTGAATGCGAGGTCTGCTTCCAGGGTCCATGCGTATGGAGTTAACAAGGAGGTGAGTTGGGTTAGGGGTGCTGCCATTCTGCCGTAGTTGCGGATGAATTGGCGGTAAAAGTTGGTGAAGCCTTGGAATCGTTGGAGCTGCTTGGGAGTGGTAGGCTTGGGCCACTCCGTGATGGCTCTGGTCTTTTCCAGGTCTGTTCTCAAACGCCCACTCTCAATGATGTAACCCAGGAATGTTACAGAACTGGCGTGGAACTCACGCTTTTCGGCCTTGATGAAGAGTTTGTTCTCCAGCAACCTCTGAAGGACCTGACGGACATGAAGGACATGATCCTTCGAGTTGTGGGAGAAGATCAGTATATTGTCCAGATATACGAAGATGAATCGGTTGATAAAATCCCTGAGAACGTTGTTTACCACCAGTTGGTTAATCCAAACGGCATCACCGGGTATTCAAAGTGGCCAAGGGGCATGTTGAACGCTGTCTTCCACTCATCCCCCTTGCGGATCCTGACCAGGTGGTAGGCGTTTCTGAGGTCGAGCTTAGTGAAGAGGGGGGCTCCCTCTAGGGATTCGAACGCCACATTCAACAGGGGAAGAGGATATTTGTTTCTCACCGTAATGTTGTTCAAGTCCCTATAATCAATGCAGGGGCGAAGAGACTTGTCCTTCTCGGTGATGAAGAAAAACCCAGTACCGACTGGAGAGGATGAGGAGCGGATGATGCCTGCTGCCAGGGACTCTCGGATATATTTTTCCATGGACTCCCTCTCCAGGACGGACAGGTTATATAACCGGCTGGAGGGGAGTGTAGCTCCGGGAAGCAGGTCAATGGGGCAGTCATATGGCCAATGATGTGGTAAGGATAGGGCCAAATTTCTGAAAACCTCACTGAGATTGTGACATACTTCCGGGATGGAAGTCAGGTCGGGTGGTTCTGGGATTAGAGCGAACCTGGGCACAGGGAATTAAACAGGTTAATCAGGTGTTCTGATATCATGCAGGTAATTTCTTAGAGGGGAAGACAAGAGCCGAAGAGTTATACCACTGAGGTAAATGGACGATCTGGCAAAGACTGGTGAGAAGAGATAGGTAGATATACTGTCAGGTGTGATTGTGGATAGAGAACAGGTGAGCAGCAGTAGATGGTCCGCAGGTGTCAGTTGCTGACTGGCAGTACCTTGGAGGTCGTGCTCCACGGCATACACACACACACACACACATACACACACACACACACACACACACACACAAGGAGACTAACTGGGGACAAACAGACAGGAACACTAGGAATGGTACAGCCGTACAATGACAACACGGTGGAAGATTAGCTGACTGCCATGGTCTACAGGTGACCAGGTAAGGACAGTGATCACAACTTCACTATTGGAAAGAGCAGACATCAGAAAACATGGCTCCCAAAGAAACACAATAACAACGAGATAAGAGAGATAACATACAACCACTGGGGGATGTACATATGTGCCTGAGATGGAACTTCAATTCATTACTGACTGTAAAAAATACAAAAACGTGAATGCATTTGCATGCATATAGATTTACGTATGTATGTGTATGTGTTGTATGTGTGTATATGTGACATGTATTGCATGTATGGCTATGCCTGCACATATACTGTTTATTTGCATGTATGTTTATCTACTGCATAATGTAGATTTTTTTTTGTAATTTTCTGTTTACGTATGTATACATTTATGCACCTTGTGTTTGCAGTATCGTTGTACAAAGCGTAGCTAAAGAAGAGGTAAAAAGATATACAGCATTGTTAACTGCTATTTGGCAGTCAGTGTATAAGGGCTAATGTTGATATGACTGAAAGATGCAAATATTGTTCTTTATCTGCATGCATCAGTGGGTGAATAAAAGAGAAAAAAAGAGTTAAGTGGTTCTCCTTCAGTTTTCCTCTGACAGGACAGGAGAAAGAAAGGGGGGATTAAATAAATAGGCTGCAGTGTTGAGGATCTGTCAAACGGCTGCCATGTCAAAAGAATGAGAAGGAGAAAGGAAAGATTAGGGTTTTGTGTAACTGGGTCTTCACCCAAAACACACACACACACACAGCTCCCTTATTATTCTGTCAAAATGCATCGCTTTACAAATTATTTGTATGCATGTGGGCTTGTGATTCAAAACAGAGGAACTGTCTGTCCCAATCTGAGCTACAAATTCTAGATGTCCCTGTTTGGAGATTTGAGGGCTTGCAGGCTGATTGCATTCTGATGAGTGGTGCTTGAGAAATATATAGTTTACCACTCCTCCCAAACTCACATGCAAAATCTCTAATGTAGAATGAGTTGAAACAGAGTGCCAGGAGGCCAAAGCTAGCTCTCTTGAGTTGTATTAAAACTCTAGGGAATTTTGTTGACATGCATATTTTAGGCAACATACTCCACATGTTAATATCTGAATACATTGGTTGTACAGTATATCAAAGCTGTATTACAGAATAAACACATTATGCTGTTTTGAGTTTTATTAACAACAATTGAGAATGTGCCTCAGCTGGTCAATTCAGTTGATCTTTATACGGCTACATCAGAATATTTAAAGGAACTGTATTTCCACATTTCTTCTTTAAGGTAAATTTGAGGATATTAACATGATATTCTGTATTTGTAGCTGCACATATCATATATCACAATTAAACACCTTATTTCTCCCTTTTGCACATGCCTTTTTTATCTGTTGTGAAGCTGAAAAGAATATGTTTAGTTCATAGAAGTTGCATTAGTTATTGATCTTGGTGTTTTAGTTCTTTTGGATTGACATTGTGCAGTGCACTAACCTTTCGTACTTTTTATTTATTCAGACAGCTGTAACACTGACAGGCAGGCAGTGTAAGGGAGAGTCAATGCTCTGTTGGGATTTGATCCCAGGCCAGCGGCTCAGAGGGGCTGAGACTTCACCACTTGACTGTCTTTTGGCAAGAGTAGGCATCAAATTGTTATTGCTAGAACAAATTCATGTATTTATTATTCGGTACAAATATATATTATACTAGCAATATAACCAGATGTTAATATATGTTTAGAAGTGATTCCTAAAACAGGAGTGTCAGCCAGATGTGTCAATCATTGATTAGTGGCAAATAGAATAAATAACGCTTATCAAATCATTCCTCAATAAAAGTAATGCAGTATGCAAAATTACCTGCTACATTTCTTGACACTAATAAATTATTCCTCTTCACTACCTCATTTTGTTAATTTGCCATTTTACCTAAGAATTTCTGCCATGTCTTCTATACTTAAATGTGACAAATTTGAAGTGAAGTTACCATCCCTTTCTCCATTGCTGTTTCTTTTCCTTTTTTTGTCTCATCATCTCCTGTTCGTCTTGTATCCATCCATCTTTGCTCACATATTACTTTTTTTCTTTCCTTCAAATACTGACAATAGGCCAAATCTAAACCTGTGAAAATGTCATGTAATGGCTCAAAGCAAGTAGCAAACTGACCATCTGCTATTGGCTGATCTTTGGCTGTTGTCACTGTCTGTTGTACTTTTCAGTGAATGACACCACCTGGCACCAGCGACTGGCAAAGAGGAGATGGCCAGTTTAGTACCCTGCTGTTCACCAGTAGATGTCAGACTTCACACATATTTGGGTTTGGAGTCTCGTTACAGCTTGAATCATTTCTATCACAGTGCACGGCAGGTTTAAGGTGCCCTTACCCCAAGACGCCAGCGATCGAAGAGACTAAAGAGAAAAAGCAAGAGAGACTTACGTAAGGGCCTGGGAGTAGTTGAGGTGAGGAGTGACTCCCAGGAACTTCTGGACTTCATCCATCACTGCCGCAGGGTCAGTTCTCAGCTGATGGCCATCTATGATCATCACCTTCACACAGATACATTCATAATGTAACACTGGGTTCTGTTAATTAGTTATTGGATTACAACTCATTGGCTAAAATTAAAAGCGAGGGGGGAGCTTCTTTAGTGCAACTGATCCACTTTAATGACAGAACTCTGACAGCAGATGTAATATATCACTTTACTCTTTTTCTTCTTATGGTGTATTGCTATTCATTCCTGCAGGCAATGTACAAAGTGCTATTATTTAGTTCCCATCAATGCAAAATGTATATAGTTACCATTCCTTCAATTATGTCCCTGATCACAATAAACATCAGTAAAGACAGTTAATTTCAAAAATAAATCTCATCTTTCATTCTCTTTCTTCAAAAGTTGTGAACAGCAAATCTCATCTTACAAAACTGATGCAAGGCTTTAACATTATCTGATATGTGCATGTGTTTGGTATTACAGCGCAATAGAGTGCAATTGTCTATATTTGTGGCCGTGCATACCTGGTTAGCAGGGTAGTAAGTGAGCCACCTCTCTAGGTGTGTGGAGTAGAGACCGGGGATGAGGCAGCGGCTCTGCAGGGAGCGGAGCTCAGCTGGCGCTCCCGGTCTTGCACTAATGACATCATAGAAGGTGAACCGCAGGGCTGCATGGTCCTCATGAGCTCTTTGATGCTGGGAAGGTTAGCAGATACGGCCACGTAAGCTTCAAAGAACTCACTCTTATTGTACAATTGATCTCATTCATCATCTTAAACATCAAGTAATATATTTACAGCTTTGCATGAGAGACAATTTTTATAGTGGACAATGACATAAAAGTTGGCACGTTGTTGACATTCAGGTCTCATTAATCAAACAGACTTAAGCAGAAGAGTTCAGGATCTTGTGTCATTTCCCACACTGAGATGTATAGATAAAGCAGGCTCATTAACTCTTCACTCAAAGAGAGAAATCACAGTCCAAACACAATCTTAGATAAAGAACTCAATTAAGCATGTCATATGATGAAGCAGGCAGCTGCAGAGAGTTCAAAATAATACATGTGCAGTTTCTGGCATCTGATTCTGACATTCTGTGTGATTGCGTACGTACCTGATACCAGCTGTAGGCCCTGTCTGAGGGGTTGATGAGCAGGGTGATGATCTTGGCCTTGGGCAGCAGGGCAGCAGCTCGTCGCGGAGACTCCTCTGAGGGGAAGTAGTTAGCACTCTTCTCAAACAGGAAGTCTGTGCTAACATTAGAGGGCACAGGGAAAAACTCCATGTACCTGAGGCAACAGATACACAGAAAATTTAGTTCTGTATAAATATATATAGATACACATGCACACACTAATGATACACGACTCATACACAAGTACCACAGCATTACTGCAAACTCAGTCACCCCGAGTGTTCACTGCAAAATTTTTTCAAAGTCAGATACAAGTGCTGAAGTCACCAAGTTACGGCCTTAATCTGTGCTAAGACAATGAGCCTAAAATGAACTTGACGATATAATTCAAATAGCGTTTCATGAAGAATTTTCAGAGCTAAGTCTTTTCTGGATGACTTCAGAGACTGCACCAGCTGTGTCTCTGTCAGCTAAGTAACCCATTTATGGGTCAATTTAGGCAACCATATGTCTGTTGGGTTATGTTTGCAGGCTTAGAAGATAATTTTGAAGACATTGTTGAACTGCTTAATGTATCATTGAAGTCTGCAAGACACATTACAGTCAATAACAACTTCGCAAAGTGAAAAAAGGTTGTTTAAAATGTTTCATTTCACCTTAGGTTCTGGCTAATAAAAAGGCACAGAGAGAGAATGAAAGATAGGGGTAAGTGTGTGTATTTGTGTGTGTTCTCACCAGTCAATTCCTTTGTGGTAGTTATTGGTGTTGAAGAACTGGACTTCCTCATAAGTCTTTGGACTGGGGAAGTTACTGGAGATGGAGGGATGCATGAGTAGGAAGAGATAAAGTGCTGTCGTTCCTGGAAGAAAGAGCATAATTCATAACTGGCTCGTTAATTCAGCTCAGCAGAGAGTAGTCTGTGTGTGTGTGCCAGCTTGTGTGAGAGCTGTCATCCACTGATCCATACTAGATGATTTTTCCCTCCATAAGATTTATATCTTGCTGAGAATACACGATGTGTGTGTGTGTGTGTGTGTGTGTGTGTGTGTGTGTGTGTGTGTGTGTGTGTGTGTGGGTGTGTGTGTGTAAGTGTCTGCAAAGATCACAGGCCTCCCCATCAAATGATTCAAAACCATTTGACACCAATCAGCACTGGGGCTCTGGTCGTGCCCTCTGTCTCACCCTCAGCAGCTCTCTTTTCACCCTGTTCCCCTCATAACTACTCCCACACATCCTGTTACACCCCCCACCCCACCCTGTTTCCTAGTTGACAAATGAGACATACTCTGCAATAAAATGAGAATTCATTGTACTGTAGTTGTTGTTGGGCTGCTAATGTTGTTATGGTGACCCCTCCTCCCATTTAGGAAATTATCACCTAGTTAATTAGCAGCATTACGGGACCTCACCTCTCACACCAAACACCAATTAGAATTCCTGAAATCACCCCAAGGCAACACGGATCCAAGTAGCATATATAGATTTTTAATAATATCCTCTTCTTTTTGTCTCTTTGACAGAGACAAAGTAAGAAAAAGAAAGAGAGAGAGGATGGGGGCTCAGTACTGTATCTCGATGCATCTGAAGTAGATAGTATGTGGGTGGAAGAAAGGAGGTAAGAGCCTACTCCTTTGTCTCCCTCTGACAGGACCAAAGGAGCGAGGGGGATTAAATGAATGGGCTCTGATGTTGAGAATCTAGACACCTGGGCACACAGAAGGAGTCTTTTTGTTGCATGTGCATGTCTGAGTGTGTGTTTGTATGTAGCTTACCTGTTTTCTGTGGTCCTATGACCATGAATTTGGGTAACCTGTCGCAGGTTTTCTCTTTAGACCAGATGTCTTTATGTCGTTTGTCATCGCATGGGTTCTACAGAGGCACAGCCAAAGAATTAGAGGTTAATGTAAAGATGTGCATATAATACATACAAAAACATACATGACCATACATCCAGTGCATGGAGGATGTACTACATAGAATTAATTAATTAAGTTTTTGTTATTGTGTCATGCATACAACTATTCCCAGCCCACATGGGCTTAGAAGACACCACAAATTAATTTAAGCCTGAGTGCTGCATATACATTTTCAAACAATACTATAAAAAAGTAAAAAAATAGAAAACCAGCTTGAACAACTTTACAATCAAATTCTCAGACCTTCATTGTCTACAACAACATTCAAAAATCAATGGAAAAAACAATTACTATAATAAATCAGAGTAAATACTAGTTAAATAGTCCATCTTGCCGTCTTTTCCAGGCTTTTGAGACAAAGTTAGCAGTGTGGGAAATGAACTCTCATTAAATCATCATAATTTGTACAGTACTTCTAACAGCTCACACAATCTGTTTTCCTCCTGAATATTTTTGAATCTACATAATAATATAATATATATAATAATAATATCTTATTGCACAGAAAAAAATGTGCAGACAAGTGCAGAAACGCACAAGCTCATACATGTGGGCAAACGCATACACACCTGCCAGAGTGGGTTTCTTTGTTCGGGAAAAAGCTGGAAGTACTTATGTGCAAGCTGCAGGGGAGGAAGTGTGTGGAGTTTCAGGTTTGTCCACGAGCGAAGAAAGGAGGCCAGGTGGACGAATGTGTAAAGACCCAGTCGATCATTGCCATAGTTAGACAGGTGGGTCATGAATATACTGATCTAGAGTGGAGAAATAGAGACAGAGTATGGGGGTAGAGAGGAAAAGGGAAAGGAAGGGAGAGAAGGAAATACGTACTTATTGTGCTGTGCAAAATTGTCAAAAAAAGTCAAAATCTCATTTCCCAAGTTCCCATGTTTGTGAAAAACTGAGGCAGCGCAGTAAATTTAATTACTGTTGTTGTGACTGCAGTGGAAAGCAAACAGATTATTTTTCAGTGTGTGATGGTTTAAAAGTCACTAACAGAGCAGCTGTCCACCAAGCATCAATATTTGCTATCACTTTGCAAAGTGACACACTCATTTTTGTTGTGTAAGACTAACTTTAGCGCAATACAGTTTCAAGTATAAAGTGGAAAACAGATAAACTGAAACTGATGTATTCACCACTCCCGACAGATAAAGCTGAGGAGGCAGCACAATACTCCTCATAGCCACTGGGTGATGGGAGAGATGCAGCTACGCACTGGAAAGTGTGTCGGTGTGTGTTCATGATGGTTAATGTGTGTGAGGGAGAAGGAGAGGCTCATAGGGAGTGAAGGAGCGATAGTATGTTGGTCCAGGCTATCTGTCCATGCCTCAGTGCTTTTATAGGCTGATCAAAGAGACAAGCTAAGCTAGCTGCTACAGACAAATGCACACACACAAACACACACACACACGCACATGCTTCTATTGTGATTGGAGGGAGCTTGGGAACGTGAAGTGGAAGGATGAAACGGTAACATCAGCCATTAAGATATGAATTATTTGGTGGATGTGAGCATGTGTGTGTCTGTGTGTGCATGAAGGACTGTGTGTCAGTATATTTGGGAGAATGCCTATGAATGTGAAGAGTTTCCCCTTGGGGATCAATAAAGTATTTCTGATTCTGAATGTGAACACACACATACATAGAAAGACACACACAAGCATACACAATGAATTTCCTGGTGACAGAGGACTGTCGGTGCTCCTCTTTAACGCTGAAGGTTGCCGTAGATACAGAGCGACACAGTGTCGGGATTTGATGGATCAGCGTCCGGCCGACCTGTAAAGCTGTTCAGAATACTGATGGCCCCCGAATACTGAGGGGAGGAGTGTGCGTGTGTGAGGGAGAGAGAGACACTGTGGGAGGGAGAAAGAGGAACCAGACGTGTGTGTGGCTAGTTGTGTCTTTGTGACAAAGAACGCAACAGAGAAAAGGAGAGAGAGGAGCAAGGGTATGCATGTCAGAGTCATTTTTTATGTGTGTGCGTGAGCGCATGTCAGCGTAACTGTTTATGCATTTGTGCGTTTGTGTATGCCAGCACATCTGTGTGTATCTGCTTCTTATCTTGTGCTCACTTTAAGCAAACCAGCAGCGCACCATCCAGCCCTGCCTGCTTCATATCAATCTAGTTGATGTCAGAGCAACAATGTGGAAACCCTGTCAAGGCATCACCAAGCACTCAACCAGGAACAACCAGGAACAACAGAAACACAAGCCAGTAGGAAATGTTTGCATGCTCCTCAAAATTAAATTTGACAGTGTCTCACCGGAAACATCTATTCACATCTAGGATTGAGAAGGAATATTTCCCAAAGCATGCTGCAGTGGGGGTATAGGAATATAGGAATGTTATGATACTGATAAACAGTGCATGCAGACAAATCTGACCTGAGTAAATAAGATGCTATAAACCATTTCAAAGTCTCCCACCTCTCCCTTTTAGTGTTGTTTTGTGGTTTTTTTGAAAGCAGGCACGGTGATCAAAAAGTGATTTATGTTCCCTTCAAACCACTCAATACCCTATGATGTCTGACTCAGGCTGCGAGGGGACGTGGTGTACTGTATGTATGGATGTGTGTGTGTGGTGTGTGTGTGTGTGTAAGTGCATGAAAGACAGACAGAGAGCGAGAGAGAGAGAGAGAGAGAGAGAGAGAGGATCTGAGTGTTATTGAACATGGAAACATTCATTATGGAGCTTAAGCCAAATTAAACAAAGGGAGAGAGGGAAAAAAAGTACAGAGAGCAAGGTAACAAAGAAAAAGACAGAGAGAGTAACCTTGGCAGGTGAGTCTGAATTAAAAAACAAAAAACAAATAAGCCACCTGAGAGAGTGTTAATCTCCTGACACAGTGCAAGCCCTTTTTGGTGGAAGAACTCACTGTGGCTAAGAATTCAATTAACTGAACCATATAAACCTTTTCTCTGAATCTAGTGCCACGTCTCATTTCCTGAATATTGGATTGCTTTGGGTCCCGTATGTGCCTTTAATAAAGAATACTGTGCTAATAATTTAACACCAGAATTGGGCTCAAATCATACTTGGAACTCAACTGGGAGAGAAGTGTAAAAATGAGAGAAATAAACCCAACCCTGCAGCCTCTCTCTTTTAATCTTTGTCCCTTGTCTTTTCTTCTCATTGCTCCTACGCAGCTTCATTTCCTCCCTCTTCTCTCATCCTTTTAATGGCTTGCTCTCGCTCTCTCGTCTGCTCCAAAAAGTCACTTTATGTTTTTTTTCCCCTTCCTCTCTCCGATCTCATGCTGACCTAGATGCTCTGATGAAGCATGTCAGTCCAACATGGAGTGATGTTCTTCAAAATCCATGCACACATGAACACAGGCACACAAACACTTGCGTACACACACAAATGCCATGTCTTAGAAGATTAAAAGAACCACCAGTCATGTATTTCAGTTTGTGACATGTTCCAATCCCCTCTAACATGATTACATTTTAGAAGAAATTACTTGTTTTACTGGCCTTTAGTTGTCCGCCCCCACACATTTCTCTATCTATCTATCTATCTATCTATCTATCTATCTATCTATCTATCTATCTATCTATCTATCTATCTATCTATCTATCTATCTATCTATCTATCTATCTATCTATCTATCTATCTATCTATCTATCTATCCTTTTGCATCTTGCCTACCATTCTCTCACTCCCTGTCTCTGCCTTCTCTGCTGCCTTCTCTCTCCTTCAGCATGTAGCTGTAGCAGCCTGTTTCCCATTACTGACCACTTAGTTCCACATACATTTCCCCCTGATTGAATTGTTATTGCTACTAAAAAGAAGCCTACTTCCCCCCTCCTGGTTTCATTCTCTCTTCGTCATCGTCCTCTCTCCCCTTCTTGCTCTTGCAGTGCCCCTCTCACTTTCTTTCTCACAGTCCATCTCGCTGTCTCTGTCTCATCAGAGGATAATTGAAAGCTGAACGTCAATACAGCAAATGATTTCGATTCAATTTATTCTGCCTGCTCCAGTCAACATCTTCTGGCCCTTTCCATTCTGCTGTTTTTCACTGCTTTGCTCTCACTTTGTAATTTCTCCTCCTGTTTGGACTGTGGCTTATTGTATGTTTGTGTGTGTGTGTGTGTGTGTGTTTGAGAGCCTGTATGTGTTGATGAGCTGCCAAAGCCTTCAGTAGCAATCAGCAGGACCCTGGAGAAAGGGAAGGAAGGAGTGAAAATGAGACAAAAACAAGTGTGGAAAGATTCACATGTGTGAGCAAAGTCAACATGAACAGGTTGAAAATTTATAAAAAAGAGATGGAGAGAGATAGAAGGCCACCAGAGCCCTGGACAGAAGAGGAAAGGTGAGGGATGTGAGGCTGAGTTCTGGGTAAAACAGAGGGCTATAGGAGAGTGGGAGATTGTGCTGATATTTGGTGTTTGGCTAATAAGCTTAGTGGCAGAGCTGTGCGCTAAATGTCAGCCCTGATATATGTCTACAGCTCTGCTTATGTCAGCTAGACACACATTTATACAAAGATACACATGCACACATATGCAGATACTTGGATGCTGACACACAAACCTATGCAGTGGTGTGTGTATTTGTGTGTGTGTGTGCCTGTATGTGCATCACTTCCACTCTGTATGTGTCTGGATTCTCAAGTGACACAAGATGCCGTGACCTGAAAATTAAATCTCAATCTGTCTGCCACCTTCTCACCCTGCTCTCCCTGTCTCTCCCCCCTCATTCTCCTCTTCTCTCTCCCCTCTCTCTCACAATCTCTCTGGCCATTTATTGGGGAATGACTTGTGCCCTATTGGCTGTTTGCAGAGTCTAGGTCGTCCAATCGATTGTCGAGCTTATGTGAGACTAGGAGCTCAATGATTGCTGATGCAGCTTGGAATGTTGCAGAAGTATCCAAATGTACATAGACACATGCACACACATGCAATATGTCGGTTGTTGTCGGTGTTGAACTGCCACCAAAGGCCAAATGTGATTTAAAGTCATTGAATGGGAAGTGACAATGTTACCAATGTGCAGATCATCAAACAATAGAAAACCCCTGGGGGACTAAAGCAGGGAGCTACAGAACACTATTGATTACACACACAAAGTGCACACACTAATAAAAGCATTTGCGTTTGCAAATGGAAACATAGCAGGGAGAAGCGAAAATAAATCATCAGTCCATATGTGTGTGTGAGCATGTGTGTGTGTGGACGTACGTCATGGCAGATAGCTCTCATTTAGCACTTAAAAATGCTTTTATGTTTAATAGGTCTCTTCATTAAGATATACAACAAGAGGAGAGTTTAATCTCTTATTAGACTGATGAAGAAAGGGAGGCAGTGAGAGTGAAGGACAAAAGATTGTGGAGCCAGAGGAAAAAATGTAATTTGCCTCTGCGTGTTTTCAAGAAGAAATTCAAACCCTTATGTATTATATATGAGAGTGTGTGTGTGTGTGTGTGCCTGTGCGCGTGAAAGAAACAGAGAGGGACAGTGAGTGTGCAGAGGCATCCCTCTTGGTTTGTGAGCTCATGTTGAGATGACATCACTGGTGATGTGAGCAAAAATGTTGCAAGGCCCTTTGTCCTTTGAGCAGCTATCAACAGACACACACAAAGTCAAATTAAATGATCTACAGAAATTATTTTGGCATTAATCACCACCTCAGGAACACACATCTCAGTCACAACAAAAATATAATAAGGACATGTTTTGATGGAGGAGAATATGTGAGGTAGATTATTATGAAATGGGATTTTCTTAAATTAAATGAAAATCACACAAAGAGAACAGACTGCTTCTACCCAAGCCCAGCATACAGTTAGGAAACAAGCATTTTAATGATGGAAAATATATTTTCTTAAATGTAATTTGAGTATGATAGGTGTTGCAATATTATTACAAAGCAATGTTTTTATACAATAATTTCTTTTGTGTTTTGATATACGTCTTCAAATTTATTGATTTACTGTTGCCTAATATACTGTAGAACTTGGTTTATTTATATTTTATTTCTATAGTATTTTTCTGATGTTGCTCATTTCATTGTTGTTTTAATTGCATTTTGTAACCCAGTTAAGAAAACTGGGTAAAAAATACAGATCATCATTATTGTTATACAATGTTATTTTACCATTAGACTATTATTATACTATAATTATAATGAGCAACACCAAACTATAAATTATAATAGCTGCACTGAAAACGACAACATGTCAGGTTATTGTTATCATTACCAGGACCATCATTATGACCATGCCCATTAGGACATCATCAGCATCCCTGTGTCTGCTGGGGAATTATGTGAGAAAGGAGTCACCATATCATAATTACTGTAATGTGTTGGGCTTTCTTAATAAATTAATGTAACCTGTCAATATAAGTCCTAAGTTCGGCTAGCCAATGTTTGAATTATTTTGACTTCACAAATATGTTTTGAAATAATAGCAACTTTTTATTCTCAAGTGGTAGTTCCTTGGTCAGGTATTGGGCTGTGTTTATACATTTTCAAACAGAACTGAAAAATATCTTGACACTGTTTTAGGGACATCAGGCAAAAGCAGAATAAATAAGATAGAGTTCCCTCGTTGCATTTGCACTTAGAGCATGATGGAGAATCTGAGGAATAAACTGAGTGTTTAGTACATGGAGCCATTGGGCAACCCTCTATTGGATCATTTAGTGCCTTGAGTTTATGGAGCAGCAGTGTTTACTCTGGAGGCACTCGGTCCAGCCATCATCTAAGAAGCGTCTCTTACCAACCAGAATGCAGCCTGCTATCACTGTGTCATTATTTGCACAGGAAAAGTTTTAAAGGGGGAGGTGGGTTCATGTAAATTTTATAAGAGCAAGTCCATGATTTTAATTCCGTTCAAACTGGCCATGTATGTAAAGATTCTGGCATCTTTTAATGTACCTCCTTTTAAATCTCCAGTAAAAAAAAAAAAACTCACTTTATAGTGCCCTATCAGAATTGAAAACCTTGGCATTTCCTTTTTATAAGGCACTCCAGGAAGTCTTTACTTCTGTTAAAAATAAAATACACTACTACTGGTCTTCCTCAACAGTATGTATGTTTGTTCAGCCACATTGGCTTGTGCTGTTCATGATAACTATTGCAGAGTTTTGCTAAAGGCCACACAATTATTAGTCCCTATCACAATTCATTACATGGAGCATGTTAAAATGGCAGTGAGAAGGACTTTTACATGCACAAGTGACTATTTGTCTGGTACATTTACCCAACTGACTTGCTGTAACAGTACATTATAAGCAATTCAGCCCCCCCAAATCACTCCACTTCCCTTAGATAAAAAAGTAAATTACTCCCTCTCTTGTTTTAACTCCTTGCCAACCACCTAGTTCTTTCAAAGGACTTTTTCCCCCCAGGAAAGTGCTACCTGATACAGAGAAGTTAGGAACAGAAAAATTAGGCAATTATAAGAGTTCTTTTGAACTGGATATAAACTGATTACTATTTTGTTATATAAACTGTCAATTGAGAGTAGAACAACAAGCTTATACAGTATTTCTATTCAAATGTCATGTATCACTATCATTTGAAAGCAGTGAAAACACTGTGCTCAAAGGAAGAAACAGGGATGCACGGACATGAAGAGACAAAAGAAAAAAAAAGAAAAAACATCTAAATAAATAAAACAGTGAAGAACGGAAGACAGAAGAAAGACACAGAGAAAGAATGAAAGTAGGAAATTAAAGAAACAAAAGAAAGATGTCAGGAAATAGAGACAAAATAAAGAAAAGAAGAATAACAAAAAGAAAGACAGACAGAGACAAAGTGGTGCAGAGAGAGAAGAAAGGGCTCGATTGGGTTGTTGTGCGAAGCTGCACTTGACTCTATGATGTTCGCTGAGTTTTGACAGCTCCTCTAGTTCAGCACTCCTCTACCTGACACTTCAATACAGCCTACTGCTGGTCTATGAGCATCTTTGTGTGTGTGGGGTTTGAGTCAGAAAGAGATTGTTTGGGGATGATTCCTGGGAATTTCCATGCCTACCTTTAACTGTGTGCATGCATGCGCTTGTGAGCATGTGCGTGTGGATGAGCATCTTAACTGCCACCAAAACCTAATTCTGTTCCTTAATTCAAGGCAGAATTGAGTTGAGCTGACATACACAGCAGGGGTAAGTGAGAGGGGGAGGACGTGTGTGTGTGTGTGTGTGTGTGTGTGTGTGTGTGTGTGTGTGTGTGTGTGTGTGTGTGTGTGTGTGTGTGTGTGTGTGTGTGACAGCAACCCCCATGTGGTGAGACCTAATTTAAAGTAGGGAGATGAACACAGCTCCACAGTGAGAAGCAGTCCCTGACAGGAAAAGAGACAGACAGACAGACAGACAGACACACACACATGCGCGTGCACGCACACACAAAGCAAAAATAAAAAAGAATGAACCAGAGAGGAAGTTACCTTTACAGAAAGAACGGGAAACCCAGTTGGTGCCTCTTTAAGGTGCAAAAATCAAAATAGAAAGTAACAGTCCGCCCTGATTCTCACTCTGTATATCCGTTTGCATGTGAGAGAGTGTGTTTGATTGTGTGTGTGTGGTTTCTCTGACTCACTGGGTTGAGTAGCACAGTGAGAAACAGCTCTCCCCCACGGATGCTTTTGTCCAGTTCTTTAGGTCCACCAGGGTATTCCTTATAGTAGATGGTGTGAGTAAACAAGCCACACGTCTGACGAGGCAGCACCTACACACATGCACATACACATAAAAAGAGGAGTTGTTAATATCTTTAATATCTTCACAAATGTCAATTCACAAAGGAAGTGCAAATGAACAAAGTCAACACAGTTGACAACACAGTTATCACAGTCAACCAAGGAAAGTATGATCAGCATGTACTAAGACAAAAAAGCCTTTATAGCATGCATTACATTATACACTGTATGTCATTTTCAATGACCTGTCAAAGAATTCTCACTGATTTTGCTTTGCACTCCCATATTATTGTGTTGACACATGATACACATTTTTTATTCAACACATTCTTCTTTGTCAAAACCTGCCGCCTACATTACCCACAATGCAACTCGGAGATTCAGGTGTGTTATGCTAGAGGTGGCTAATGTAGCCTTGAGCTGCTAGCTTTAAGCAGAGATAAGAAGCAGGCTTCAGAGGTCCGGTAAGCTCACTTCTTTCTAACTCCACACCGCAAGATGTTTTTCATTTTCAAACTTCAAGTGACATCACTTGAAGACTACAAGACTACATTTATCAGATTTTGCTCAGATCCCTCTGGAGCCACAAAAGGCTTTATACAACTTTTTCACATATGCAGTAGTACTCCCCAAGACCTGTAAACAGACTTTGATGTATAAAATCGGTGGAGTTCCCCTTTATGTGGCATATGAAATTACTGTAATTCAATGATTTGAGAATAAACAGGAAACTTAAACAGCCAGTTCCATGTAGGGTTTTTGAAAGTGCTGATCACACACCCATTTCAAGGCAAAAGTACAACCAAAACAGGTACAAAGATTAAAATAATAAAAATATTTCAGCTAGCAGCATAAAAGATGACAGAGGTAAGGATGAGATGTACAACTACAGAGTCAAGCTTGTCTACATGGCAGTTTCTAAATATAAATATGAGACGCAAACAGCAGCGCAAGTTAGGGATATTCTGATGTGCTGTGTCATCCAGCATATGGTAATGTTATCTATCGCAGTGGAGAAGCATAGGTGCCAGTTCTACAGGTGGTTCAAGTCACATTCTTGACAGAGTGTAATAGATCTTTTTCACAGCTGCCATTTTGACTTGGTATAGGATAAAAAGCACAGGTGTAATAATTAATTCCAGACATACAGTATTGTGCATGCTTGCTCACTGACACGGCTTACTGGAACACTTAAATAGAATGGAGCCATCATTAAATGTTATTAGTTCCACCTGTGCCTTTCCTGTAATGACAAGTCAACATGTCTGCTGCGAGAAAGGTCTATAAGAGTCTAATTAGAGTTGTCAAAGGACACACCATTTATTGCTGTGGTAGAGCTATGAGTCCTGAAGAACTGTCCAGCTGAGATGACTTCACTGCAGCAGTAGAGACCCTATTTCCATGCATGTGCATAGCATAAGGCATTGATTTGCACTGGTGTAGTTAAATCTTCCTGGGGCACTGTTCAGTTATTTTTTCCTCACCTACACCTGTTTGGTATTTTGGTGATTCACTGTTTACTGAAAAGGGAGGAGACGATAATGGATTACTTTTAATCCCACCTCGAGCAGGTGCACCGTGCACCTTTGGCCATGAAAATATCAAAAGTATACCGCCATGCCCTGTGTGAGTTACTCTGTGTCTTGATTGGTAAAAGCAGGGTCCCAGATGTCAGTTTCTCAGATTCTCTTTCTCGCTACTAGTAAATTTAACTGTGATGGTTGAATAAGGTTTTAAAGATGACAGCAATAATTCATTCAGCAGCAATGACATTGTTTTTGGCT
Organism: Siniperca chuatsi; assembly: GCF_020085105.1. Classification (NCBI taxonomy): domain Eukaryota; kingdom Metazoa; phylum Chordata; class Actinopteri; order Centrarchiformes; family Sinipercidae; genus Siniperca; species Siniperca chuatsi. The sequence continues at coordinate 15,046,589 of NC_058044.1, forward strand.
TTATCAGCTTTATATTTCCATATCAAAGTGATTAGGGAGTGTTTACAGCTTACCTCAACCGTTAAACTGGCATTTGTCAAAAATTTGTCACAGAATCCACTGTGAGTCTAAGAGTCAAAAAGTCTTTTGGCTGATGTAAAAATATATTTAAATTAATTTATGCTGTAAAAACACAAAACCAATGTGCCCAAAAAGTAATAAAAAAATAAACAAGCATAAAAGGCTGATTAATTCATTGCCTTTTCATTAGGTCATTAAATTAATACAGGAGAAGAGAAGAAGGTCTTTATTGTGAACTCCTTGTGGAGCACTTCTCTGTGTGAAATAGAGAGTAAAGGCTGGAAGCGCAGATATTGGTTTATCTATAAAACACTGCAGACTCGTTCACACTCACACACACACACGAGAGAAAGACAGAGAGAGAGAGAGAGAGAGAGACAGACAGAGAGAGAGAAGGCCACCAGAGCCACAGACACTCAGCACTATTTCACCAAACCAATTATCCACAGAGCTATAGCTCAAACTGATATAGTACATTTTAAAAAGAAATACACACACACAAGTATGCATGTTTGTGTGACACACACACACACACACACACACACACACACACACACACACACACACACACACACACAGCACAATCCCATATCTCAGTCTGATTTGCTCTGATACTGTGGGTCCAGTGGGTGGCTCTCAATCTGCTGACAGAGACACCCAAACACCAATTTTACAGCCTCAAGACAACTTCCTGTCCTCCTTTGAGCAAACAAAGATGGAGCAAAAGGCAGAGGGAAAAGAGATTAATAGACAGAAATTGCAAGAAAAATTGGAAGTGAAAGAATGTGAATGGTAAAGAAAATGGGAAGGTTGTGAGTGATGTCCTAGAGTAACTTCACAAGAGGTCGGGAGAGGCTAGATAAATGAGCAGAATCTAAAAGCTCACCAGCCGGTTTTTAGTCAAATTAAAAATTTAAATATGCACTGAGGTGCACATACACACATACACACACACACACACACACACACAAACCACAACAAAAACTGACTCTCAGAAAAATGTTCCGCCTCCATGAGCTAAGTTCTGAGTTTGTTCTCTTTTTCCTAGCCTCCCTTTGCTATTTAGTCAGTGCAGCATGTAGTGTCTTGGAGCAAGAGATGAGCCTTTTCACTATTTTCCTACACTGCTTTCAGATTGCTCCCCTGTCTTAATACATTTAATAATGGCTACTAATACATATTTGTGTATTTCTACAGTTCCGTAAGTGGAATTTGACAGAACAATCTCACCTCAAGGTCCATTTAGTAGCTTATTTGGAGCTTTTGATCACATCACACAATCTTCATCTGCTGTTGATGAGGATGAAGATTATTTTTAACCAGTGGTGGAAAGTAACTAAGTACATATACTCAAGTACTGTACTAATTTTGAGGTACTTCTACTTTACTTTCCACTTTATGCTACTCCACTATATCTCAGAGGCAAATATTGTACTTTTTACTCCACTACATTTATCTGACAGCTTTAGTTACTAGTTACTTTGAAGATCAAGGTTTTACATACAAAATATTTGCTCAGTTTATAAAATTCGATGCACTATAAATTCATTTTTATATTTAGATTTTATTTTATAAATTACTCAACAGTATAAAAAGTAGTTCAAATTATAAATAATCTTCTTTCAAGAAGTCCTCAAAGCACTCAAAACAAATGGAAATTTGTACATACAAAACTCCAGCAAACTCCATCTGCTGATTGATTGCTGATTGCACGTTTTAAGGTACAAAATTCTGCTTGGCCAAGACAGTCTTTAATATGAATTCCTAATATGAAAGGACGGTGGCAGTGGGGTGAAGTAAAGCCTGTCAACATACATTGTCTTGAGGGACACTGTTGGAGGTGGGAGTGAATTAGATGCAGCATATTGCCAGATCATTCTAATTCATAGATGTGTGGTCCAGCTGTGCCTCCCAGAGGCAAGTTCATACTTTTCACTGTACTGAACAGTATTACATGTGATTTATTTAGCCAACATCTAAACTAGCTTGCACCAGAGCAGGGCAGCCTCACTCTGCAGTCTGACATAAAGTAAGCAACATGATCAACAAAGCATTGTAAGTGTCTTCATTTCCTTGCTCTCCTTCCAATGTGATTTTGGTGCACGGGCAACATTAAAAACTATTGTCTTAAGTTTTATTTGAAAGACAGTAGAACAAAGTTTCAAGTTTGAGAGTATTTTTTGCTGGGGATTACATTTTATTTCAGCCTCCACTTCCTCTTCAGCCTCTCTTCAAAAAATCTCTTCTTCATGTCAAGAAATAAAGATGTCAAGAAATGCAAAAAAAAAAAAAAAAATGTTATGCTAGTTTGTTCTTTGTGATGTATCATGTTGTTAAGTGTTTTTGTTCAGTGGCTTGTTATTTAATTCAGTGATTCACTGATGCTTCTCAATATCTTACTATTGATAATGTATAATAACACATTATGGCCTGTCAAACTGTCAGCTTGTTATTGTATTGAAAGGAAATAGGATTAGGTGGCTGTCTTTTATGACACTGTGACAAGATGTCAAGAAATAAAAGCAGACTTCTAGGACTGATTAGGAAATTGACAAAACTGTCTGTTTTACCATGCTTCAATTGTTTGCTCAAGACCCAAATATGGCAGAACAACATGGACTGGTAATTTTGGTGTCAGATGTGATTGGTTCTTTTGTCAATAAGGGTGCAGTTGTGCATACTGACAAAGAGCCTGACTGACACGTGAATGAAGAGGAGGAGAGAGGGACAGATGAAGACAACTTGCTTAGGTGGAATGGGTGACAAGAGTTTTATTCTATTGCTGTCTCAAACAGTGACTGATGAATTATTTAGTGGAGCATGGAAGTGTCAAAATTCCCTCATTGCTAGATATTTATTCTATGACAGACATCATGCACATGTACAAATGTACAAATGTACAAATACACACAGGCGCATGCACACAGAAATGCTCACCCCTTTAACCACATTGGGAAGCCATAAAATATTGAATCAACATGGAGCTGAGCATGCTGTGGCGAGACAAGGTCAAAGAATTCATATCACACAAACATAGGTGTGCACACACAGAGGTTACACACCACGTACAGCATCATTGATTTTCTGTTTAAGACCACAAGAAACAATCAGCACACAATTTACTATTCAGCAAACACTTATTTGAACAAAGAGACAGTAAATAAAAACAGTTTTTCAAAGTAAGAACAGTGAAGAACAGAGCGGTAAAGCAACATATCCAAACAGACATTTGTGACTAAATAGCTTTGATTTAGTTGCTCTAAGAATTTACAATTCATGGTTTAAATTTTTAGTCAGATGAATTAAGCAAACCCTTTTTCCTCTTGGCAGGCAAGGACACTACGTAACGTGCTTTGAGTGTTAGGTTTGATTCATGACTTCTGCATGATCAGTGGTGTTGTGTTAAGAAAAGCACATGATAACACACAGGGATTCTTCAAAGATGCACTTTGTTGTGATATTTATCATGTTTATCTGACTAACCTGACTCACCTCTTTTTGTCAGACAACAAACACATCTATGCTTTGTCTGCCAGGCCAACATATTTTATAAAATGCATCTACACACAGCACTGACACTGACTTGAATCTAGGGATACCCACAACCACTAGCTAAATTATTACTACCTCTAGCCCTACAAAAGATTAAAAAAAGCAGAGGAAACAATCAAAACAATGAAATAGAAAATGAAAATATTAAATAATCATAGAGATCTTAATATATTAATATATTTTGAAATGAGATCTGGCAGTCCTTTTGGCATTCAGTTGAACAAAACATTTTTATGTTCAATAATGAATATACAGTTGTTAATTGTGAAGTTGCTAATCAATTTTCATGTATGTGCAAAAACTTGTCAGTTGATCAAAGTTTATGGCATTTATGGATGTGCATGTGTATGAGCACATTCGCATATGTGTGCACCCCTGAGGCTTTTCACAGACGTGTGATTAAAAATGTTGTCTCCTCACCATGATGTTGTTGTGGATGAAGCCCTTGCGGTAGCGGGCAGGTTTGAGGTGGGGGTACTCTTCAGTGCTGGTGACCTGGATGTTCCACACACGTCTCCAAGCCTTGTACAGCTGCAGGTGAACCGGGTAGACACCTGAGTGGTGAGGGGCCACGGCATAACCCATGTCCACTGGGATGCTGTGCTCCTGGAAGTGGAGGACATGCATAAGCATACACAGAGACAGACATGTATGTGAGGGTTATATACATAAACACAGACGTTACAGCAAATTTACAACTCTGACAAAGGACATGGTAGCACATAAACACACAGGACCCTGCAGTCTGACCTTGTAGAAGAAGCGCACGGATTGTGTTGTGTTTGTTATGAGGCTGGCCTTCGGGTTGAAAATTTAAAAAAAAGTTTGTGTGAGCATGTGTGTATGTGTGGGAGTGTGAGGGTGGATTGTTCCTGGGTGCATCTTGCAGACTGATGGTGTTGTCCTTCGCTCTGACACACACCTACACACACTGTCAAAGCTAAGCATCAGCAGTCAGGGGGATGAGGGAGTGGAGTATGTACGTGTGTGTGTACAATAGAGGTTAGGGATCACACTTTATGATCACGCTCACCTTCAACAACATGAACCAGCCCCCCCCCCCCTTCACTGTATTGTATGTGCGACACGACACTCCAGTGTCATACAAATCATCTCCACTCACTCACACACGTACTAACAAAGCACAGGAAAACAAGGCAGAGCAGAGCAACAAAAGCACTCGACCTTGCTGACTTCAGATTAAACAGGAGACATTAAACAGGGCTCAGGTGTGCCCATTAAAATAAGTGCATCACTCCCCAACAGGGATATTACATTTTGTTTGTTTTGTTTTAGAAAATGAGTACATGACTGTAAATTTTGTAAAAGCATTCTTATTAACAATTTTCCTTCTGCAATGTAGTCCCAACCCAGCCTCATAAAAATATGTTCATATGTAACAAATTTGCATTAGCAAATATGTTCTGCAGGAAGTGTAATTCTTCCCTGATTATGTTTTTTGATCAACATAGCAAGGATATATTTATATTGTACACATCTGCAAAATATCCACTGTCAATATCTTTCATGTGTTTTCCCAACAGTATTGGCTTGTGGAAACTAAAACACATTTTAAACCTCAGCCTAACAACATGTAAGACACAGGACACGCAACCCAGTTTCAGTTGTCTACGTCCTGTGGTACAGGACTGTCAAACGTTTCAAGTGAACTTAAAACAGGCAGCAATTATGTTTCCTATAAAACATGTAGTGTATAACATAAAGTGTATTATTTTTCGGACTCTCCCAGCCTCCGAGTAAAATCAGTTTGAACAGTTCCAGTGCTTTGACCTGCGAACATCATGTCTGTAATCTGCTGTGGCAAGGAAATAGGAAACAGTCACTAACAGCAACAGACGTCCTTGAAGAAAATGCAATCATTGGAAGCGAGCATGATTAAAAGAACACACAAGAAGAAAGCAACAACAAAATAGACAGCTGCAAGAAAGGTGTGTGTGTGTGCACGTGTGTGCACATCCATCTCACCAGAGCGAACTCCTTGTTGAGGACCATCTGCTCCAGCAGTGAGGACTCGTTGTGGAAGAGGTGAGGCTGCATGTGGCTCCACATGTGGGGGAACCACCAGAACTCATCCACATACTTCAATAGCAAATCGTCTCCCTCATCCTCCTCCACAGTGCCTGCACACACAAAAACACACACACACATACACAAGGACAAAAGGACAAGAAATAACATGTATAAATGCACGCTTTATGCAGATTCAGAGCACATAATTTATTTTGCTATAAACAACTTCTCGTTGGTATAAGGTTTGAGTATATAACCAAGCAACTGGGTTGTTTTAAGGTCATGTTGCTAAATAAGGTAGCGACCTGATACCATGGTGATAAAAAGTGATGCCATAGCAATAACAAATGCTATGGTAATATGTTCTATTTTGTATCAGATTTTTTCTAATTATAATTATGTTCAGTCTCACCTCTATTTTTCTTTTCCAGTGTACTCCTTTGTTCTCTTGCTCTTTAGACACTTTAACTAGAAAATCAATAAAATCTGTCCTTGGAACCGCAACAGAGCAGAATCCACAGCAGTATGTCACCTCCTCACAAATATGCCTGTATTAATATTTCTCCATAACTCAAAATCTAGAAAGAGTATAAAATAAAAAGATTTTTTTTAATGATGCATAGGATAACTTCTCACATATACATACTACAAGCAATAGCAACTGTGTTCCACGACTAAGAATTGTACTGCAAACAACGTTGGTTCAGGGTGTGATTTTAGATAGCATGCCGGCTTTCAAAAGAGGCATCACATGTAACACAACAGCGTCAGCGTCCAGTGTGTGTCTGCCTTTGCTTTCATCTTAACATAACATTTATTTTACACAAATTCATGACATCACTAATACATTGGTATTTATCTAATATCAAGGCATAAAGAGTTAGTTGATAGATGTATACATGCATAACAGAAATCTGCATAATAAAAACAATTGGTTCACACTGAACTGTGAAACATTTAGTTTCATCCTCACACTTCATCATAAGACCAAATAACAGTTGGAACAGATGTTTAGCCCCACAAGGTCTGTACATGACCATTGGGGGAAAATGCTTTAGTGTCAAAAGTGAAAAAAAAAATGAAAACAGATTTAAACATAAAACTACCACATATGGTACACTTAATTTGAAACACATGGTTTGTTCTTCTTTAACAAAGGCAAGTTATTGACATAGACATATAGATATAGACATTTTGACATCTACATAAAAACCCACTGAAATTAATAAAGTAATGTATGAATCATGCATACAAATTATAAAAAATACCTTTTTTACAGTTAGTTTTATGGTTTTAGTCATCATATTTATATTTCTTATAGTTACTGTGCAAGTCTGGCTCTGGTATGTCAGGATGGAAAGCATATTAACAGCACACACCTGTGTGGTAGAACTTCCCAGAGAAGCCCAGGTTGAAGGTAAAGTTGGAGATCTGAGAACGCAGCTGTTTCTGAGAATCAAGGAGAGCCTATAGATAGATAGACAGATAGATAGACAGACAGACAGAAAATAACATTAGTGACAGAATCACAATCAACCCCTCAAACTACTGAGGCAGAACTCTGTATATCAGGTTCATCTCTCCCCAGCCTGCACTTGCACAGATCTGTCTGATTCAGGTCTTATGTCTATCTGCTGTATATTGAAGTCCTCAGAGAACTATCATGATAGCTGTGTGTACTCATCAGTGCTTATCTAATGGCTTGACAATGGCAGTCACCAACATGCTGTTACAGTGTGTTTTCTATGTGTACAAGTGTTCCAATGGCTGTTCCTGTCCTTAAATTTACCTCCGTTTCTGGTTTCAATACTTGAATCAGGATTTTCTCCACTTATTTAATGACTTCATTAGTTTACTGGCCTTTAAACAAAGACTCTGTAATGAGTGTTAACTAAAGAGAGTTGCACTCTCGCAAACACAGTCACACACACAGACAGTAATGCGAGTTAATGAAGGTCAGTGCATTAGTAGCCTCTGGAGGGTGGACTAATAACCCCCGCACACACTCCTCCCTTCTCATCATTCTCTCCATCCATCCCTAACACTACCAAGTGAAACCTTGCATCCTCCCTCCCTCTCTCTCTCTTTTTCGCTCTCTCTCCTCTGCTGCTACCTCCTTTCTTTCTAATTCTCCTTCTATTCTTCCATCTACCCGTTTCTGAGAACCTGCAGTCGCCTCTCTGACCCCCCTTCCCCATTAGTCTTCCATCTCCCCACCCCACCCTTCTCTGAACCTCCATCTCTCCCTCGCTTGATCCGTGAAAATGTCACATTCTCAGGAGACGGGGCTGTTCTAATTTGAAAGGAAGGCTGAAGCAGCATGGAGGAAAGATCGCTCCCTCTCCCTTTCTACAACGTTCTCCCCTTGCTCTTTCTCTTGCACTCTCCCACCCCATCTTCTTGCTATCGTTGCACTTCTTGTCAGTTTGCTACAACACAAATATTTTGTTAATTTATGAAACTCTTTGAAATTCTCTGTATATTTCAGTCTGCTGGGTCTTTCTGTTGGGCTACGCGCCACATCTCTATTACCAATCTTTGTCATGCTGCTTTTAATCGATCCCCAGGAACCCTGCCTGATTTACAAGACCTTAGCAGCTGATGTCAGAGCAGGAATCAGTTCCAGGCAGTCTCTCTCTCTCTGTCTCTCTCTCTCTCTCTTTTCACCCTCTCTCTTCCTGTGTGTGTAACCCAAACTAACAAATATACAGACACAAGCACAGTGTCTTCATTAGCTCTAATCCAATGGTGGTGAAGATGGCTGCATGCTGACAGATGTGCACAGCTCCCTAATCTGATCCCCTGTCTCCTCTGTTATGACATCCTCTACATCTTACACACACACATGCACATTTTCCTATCCACACACAGGAAAACGTGCAGATACAAAGACTTAAGAATTAAATTAAGTTTGTAGCTGAGTGCTTTGCATCTTAACTCAATATACACTCCTGATGCACTTGGTTGAAATGCATTATTAATGTGTCTCTTGGTATATGTGAGAGCCAACGTAGGTGTGTGTCCAAATGTGCAGTTTATTAGTTTAAACACCTCATTTGTATTCTGCTACCTAACATCCATAGCAGAAAACAGAAGTACTACGCAGGAATTTTTTGTGATGTGTCAGTGACTCAGAGCCACAAATGGCCATACATGTGCTTTTGCATGTTCTAGCCCTTTTACTATCAAAGTGAACATTTTGTCACCTTTATTTCTTTCTTGAGAAAGTTATCTTTTCATTGTGCAGTAATTTAATTGTGATCAGAGAACCATTTTTAAAACTCTTCTAGGTGTTGCATTTGTGGATGCTCTGTCATCCGAGAACTAATAGTTGACTCTTGAAAAGTATTGCGCTGACAAATCTAGAACATAAAAAGGCAAACATTAAAAAAGGTAATGTGAATGTGGCCATTTCTCTTATTAAAGAAGTTGTTGTTCAGCAGCCAAATCTTACAGAGAACAAACTAACAAGAAGAGTTTTCAAAACACTCCCTGTTCTCAACCGCAGCACTGATTATGAAACTTTCACAGGCAATAAATTGCTCACTGTGATGGATCAGCTTTCTCAAGCAAGTTTCAAGTCTCTGCAAAGTGATTTTCAAACCATTCGAAAGATGTATGTAATAGGCTACATTTAATAGATAAACTTTACAGTTTACTGGTTCCATTTCAGTTTGAGGTACAAGTATAATGCTGGCAGAGACAATGAAGCAGACACTACTGACAAATAATCTATTCTAAAATTTCTAAATAAGATTTTTATTTCTCAACACTTAAATTCATTTTACCTTTTCAAACCCTGTTTGATATTCGTATAATGATCCTCTGGGGATTTGGTAATGAATAGTGACTTTATCTAACTTTAAATTCTTTTAACTAATTATTAAGCTTCAAAATATTCTAAACTTAGCTTGTTGTTTCTATGTCATTTCATTTAGAATTTTGGGTGACTTTATCCAACATTATCCTTGGTTTCTTTATCATATTGTATCTTACTGTCGTAAAATACTTTCTGCATTACTCAAAACATGAGTTTATGAGTATCGTAAGAGTCGAATTATGCTCGAACAGAACTAGTTTGTATAACAGGTTGTTTAACCACATCAAAAATCAAAAATATTTATACCGGAAGGGAATGGTCTCACTCAAAGATGGAGTGAAAAGCCTGCCGTCATTCAGAGGACGGAGACATGATGAATGTTAAAATATGGGGACAAAAGTGCACACTTTTTTAGACAGTCTCTCTTGGAAGACATACATAGTGCTGCACTTGGTTGTTCATATTGAAAGTGACAGAAATAGTTGTGTAAAGAAGGAAAAAAGAGAGCAAGAGAAAGAAATTCAAACCCTGGTTCCTTTCTCACTTCATGCTGGCCAAGTATGAAGTGTGTGAATGTCAGATTGTCAGTTTCTGTAAGTTACAGAAATGGTCAGACACAGTCCTCCCAATCTGACGTTGGAAAGGTGTGGGGGGAGCAATCTGACAAGCACTTCTGCAGAAGTATACTGGCAGCTTAAGGGCCTTTGTGATTTGCATAGTAGCCTAACCTCCCTGCTTCTACAACATTTTATTTTGGCAACTCAGTGTGTGTCCTATCCAGAGGTTCTCCAGACAACAGGGATGTGTGTCACAGGCAATAATAGAGTAGTAAATCCTGCATATTATTGGCAAAATATTCACAAAACAACCAGATCAGGATACCCCAACCACAGAAATACAAGATGTTTTGTTAATATCTGAGTGAACCAACAACACAGTCCTGTGCGAATTGTGGCAGTTTACTGCCCTCAAACTAAAGATCTGAGTGTTGTTCTCAGAAACCTTACTTTCAAGACTAGAGAGCTACAGGAGGATTACTGTAGATCAACATGAGGAGGCAGCACTGTGGGTACATACTATGCCCAACAATAAAAAGGAGTGAACTTCTTGGACAGAAACACTCGCACTGAGCATATCACAAAACTAAGTCTGGCTCTGAGGGACAATGAAGTCCCCTCCTGCTGTTTTTCTGAAGATAACGGCAGCAGATCCGGGAGAATGGAGGGCTTTAAGCAATATGGAGCCAATCTGTCCACTGGATACTGAGCTCAAAGCTGGAGAAGGTTTTAAAATGGACCCTAAGAGATACTTCATAAGAAAGAAGGGGGGATTTGGATTAGCAGGAGGTGGGACTATGTAGCATGTGAGAGATCTTGACAATCCTTGTGATGAAGGTAAACACACACTGTGATTAGCAGTTAGCGATAGCCCTCATTTCTGTGCCAAATCCCACAGCTGTCTAACACTGCTAGTGTCAGAAGCAATGCCAGTTTGTTTCTGTGTGCGTGAGAGCGACAGTGTGTGTGCATGTTTGTGTGTTCTTGCATGTGTGTGTGGTATGCACTGGACGAGGTGCCAGCTAGATGTTGGGGTTCAAACAGATGGGAGACAGGCATCTGGACAGCTGGCATTCACTGCCTTTCACAAACCCTTTACACCAACCACCTCTCCACCATATCCCCATTCTGTCATTCTCGCCTTTGCACTGTTTCTTTTCTTTTCTTTTCACAGCCTTAAGCCTGGCTGAGAGATCTAAAATAACAAAAGTAATTAAAGAACTTATTTGGGAGCAGAATTTTATGTGCAAACGGATTTGAAGGCGAGTTGAGAGGAAGAAGAACATAAGACACATTTACGGGGTTTAATTCTTGTGCAAAAGCAGGTCAAAGTTCTTGATTCATCTAGGCCTACATGAGTACATGTGTTTGTGTCTATGTGTGTGTATCTGTGCATGTTATGTGAACACTAGACCAGCAAATTTAACTGGGTCAGGCATCTCTATTTGATGAGCAGGAAGAGCTCTTTACCAGTTAATGCCAGTCTTCCTTTTGCTTACTCTTTCCTTCTGTCTCAGTTCCAGCCTCGCTTGTCGGATTCAAGTCAGTGTAACTTTTTATATTGGAGCATTTTACAAAATCATCTATTCGCTTGCATTTACGGATCCAAGGTACTTGTGATTGCTTTGGCATCACTATACTTACACTAAATTCTACTTGGCAGCCCCTCAAGGATTTTGAGTTTCAGTGATTGCTGTGACCGCAAAACCTGCCTCATTTTGTGGAAGAAAATGCATGGCACACAGCCACATTCTCAGAGTTGATTTGGAGTAAAAACAAGAGCACTGAAAAAATTAAGTAGACAAAAAAAGATATTAAGATAATTTTCTTGTTGATAGATGCTTTCTTCAGAGTATTCATTACAATGACACTGCAATGCCTGTTTTTTGTACTTTATGTTAGAAAATAAAAATGAAGACCCTGATACATAAACATGTAACAGACTTTTTTCTTGCTAATAGCGTAACTGTAAAACATCTCATTCCCTGCAGGGCTGACAGATAATTTCACTTGTCCAGATCAGGGGGGAGAATGAGAGCAGATGTCAGGAAGCATCATGCTGGAAGCAATATCCTGTTCCTCTCTGCCGTCTTATATGTCATCTCCTTTTCTCCTTTTCCCACCTGCAACTTTGTCATTTTAAAAACCATTAAGATCCAACACCTAAGATTCCTTAGCAAGGGTGCCGGACTTTGACAAGCATTAAATGAATGACATCATCTTACAAATAAGAAAAAGACCTCTTGCCTCTTGTAACAAAAGTCCAAAAGCAGTCTTCTTTTCTCCCATTTCCTTGTCTCTCTTCACTGGTTTGCAAATAATTTCTCCACTGTTTATGTCTTCTCTTCATTACTTATGTAATAGAATTTGACAAAGTAATAAATGGATATGGAATGAGCTTGGTTTCATTGACCTGAGTGGCAAATATGCATCATACTTAATTAGGTCTAAAGATTAACTCTAAGTAGGACTGCACAATAAATTCCAGACTGCTAAACCAAAAATCTTCAATGAAGTCAGAATATTGCCCATTTTGCGTAATTCCTTTTTTTTTTTTTTTGAATTTTAGGTCCAAAGACCAAAGTGATCATGAGGACATGAAAAACACCTTAGCCTAGACATTTATACTCTTTAGTTCAATGTACACCATTATCCGTTCACCTCAGTCATACATTGCTCAGTGCAATGCAGTAATATGTAGAGTAACTACCTTCTAGCTGGATAAGATGTTTCACCAGGCTTCCTTTTCAGGCAAAATACTGTAGCACTTTATGGCTTACTAGACCACATGAAAGTAATAATTATTTGTCTTGCCAAATTAAACAAAGTAATGAAATTGCAAAAACTGCCCCACTGCGTCTTTGGAAACGCATGTTTTAATCTTATTCAGCCAATTATTCCTTTTCAGGAGTACAAGAGACTGACTGCCACAACATAAAATGGGCAAAATGCAGGGAATTTCCTCTGAAACGATGACAGTCCATCATCAATCTTACTTGCAGCCATACAAACATGGGGGAAATTTGCATATAGCACAGCTAAACAGAAAGGTTCTGAGTTGATATGAGCTAACTGTGTATATCACTGAGTCACTACCTTCCTTAAAGATTCAGTATGTAGAATTCAGTGGCATCTAGCGGTGGAATTGCAGTTTGCAACCATTTGAATACAGCTCACATCACCCTCCCCTTCCAAACGTGTAGGAGTTACGGTGGCCACAAGGCCCAATCTAGAGCCAGTGTTTGGTTTGTCCGCTCTGGGCTACTGTAGAAACATGGAGGTGCAACATGGCCACTTCCGTGGAAGGGGACCCGCTCCCTATGTAGAATAAAAACGGTTTATTCTAAGGTCATGAAAACACAACGATTCTCATTTTCAGGTGATTATACACTAATGAGAACATACTTAAATGAATAAATATTAGATTCCATTTTTGCCAATAACTCCTCCTAAATGTTACACACTGGACCTTTAAGATAGGTAAAAATGCTAAATATCTAGTGTCTTGGCTTCTGAGTTCATGTACAGTATGTGTGTTCACATGTGTGCATGTCCTCTCAACTTAGGCCCTGTTTACACCTGGCATTAACATGCATCCTGGGTGATCCGATCACAAGTGGACAGCTCTAAGTACAGGTGTGAATGCACCAAAGAAGCATTGAGGACAGATTGAGATACGATTGCTCAGACCACATTTGGAGATGATCTGGGCCGCATATGGCCACATTCTTTAGCAGTGTTTACGCAAATGTGTCCTGGGCCACATTGAAGGACCGTCTACTCAACTGACATCCTCTGTGTAAGTGGAGGTACGTACTCATTCGTGCACCAACGGCGTCTTATGAAAGTGCGAAACAACAAAAAGAAGCCACAACAACAGGCACAATGGATTCTCATGGATGGAGTAACACGAAACACGCGCTGTCTGATGTCCTCCAGCTGCTCTGCCTCAACTCTGTGATTTACAGAGTTTCCTGATGAACAGATAGCTTTACTTGTTGCTAAAGTAACCACCATGGACTAGTAACCACTAAGTTAGCTAGTTAGCTGCGGTCCTATTTACACTAGCTGACTCCGCCCGGACTGGGAGCTTGGAGCACTGGGCGTGTGTTGGTGTTTACACCGCTAGCACAGGAGCTTTGGACCGCCAGGAGGAGGTGGTTCAATAAAGCTAATAAAGCTTTATTTAAAGGGATAGTTCTCCCCAAAATCCAAAATACATAGTTTTCCTCTTACCTGTAGTGTTATTTATCTATTTAGATTGTTTTGGTGTGAGTTGCCGAGTTTTGGAGATATCGGCCGTAGAGATGTCTGCATTTTTTTAATATGATGGAACTATATGGCACTCGGCTTATGTTGCTCAAAACACCAAAGAAATACATTTGAAAAACTCAACAGCAATGTCTCTCTCCAGAAATCATAACCCGGTTACTCAAGATAATCCAACTATTTTCTTTCTACCAATAGTTCCGACATGAAACGTGAAACTGTCTCATTTGTGGTCTGATAAAAAGTAAATTCATCAAATTCAGGTTAAAAACAACAATGCATTTGGTCTTTGCAAACGGAAATGATGTATGTGTTTATTTGCATATAGAGCAGGGAAGTGAGATCCGATCACAAGTGGTCACTCGAGACGCATGTGGAGATGCATTCTAATACCAGGTGTGGACTGACTTACTTGGAGCTGTCCACTTGTGATCAGATCACCCAAGATGTATGTTAATTAAGCAATATTAGACGAGAGATGCACTTGATGTGATGCTTACTTGATGTTTGGGATAAAACCTGACGGCATCACTGTCGTGCCAATAATGATGTTAAAGCACACCCTCGAGTATAATATTGCGAATATACAACAATTACCAACAAAATAAAAGATATAATCCAAATGTATTCATATTGTGGGACAATTCGCTCTCAAAATAAAAAAACTTTTTGCTAGTGTTATCTCTGTTTCCCTGGAAACACATGGGGTATGCCTAATAACTGGAAAACAATCAGTCATGTAAGTAGAATCCTATGTAATGAAACCTACTTTACAACTCCAGCAAGTAGGCCGACTCTTAGTAACGACCTAGCAGCAGAGACGATTTCTAGTCCCTGTTGAGTCAGCCACCCAACTTGAGCTTGTGCTTTCTAGAGATCGTAGGATTTCCCAAACTGAATAAATACCACACATATAAACACAAAACTGCCTTGCTAGCTCAGTCTTGTAACTAAGATATCTGCTGAAAAAAAGAATTTTCCATGGACAGATATAGCTACGACTTACGCGAACTTCACACATATTTTTAAGTTAGTAGCGCTGTGTCACCGACTCACCAGCACAGCTGATGGAGGATGCCAGAGCGCAACATCAAGGCTGAACAGTTTCCATGTGATCCAAACATTTTCAATAACTCCAGAGTATTATAAAGTCCAAAAGTCAAAATGTATTGAAAAAAGACAGATGTAATAATTTCCAAAATTCACAACATGTTTTTATCTAACGAAATATTCTGCTTCAATTGATGTTTGTTGGTGTTTAACCTTTCAAAAACAACATTTTCACTGCAGGCACAAAACTGTATGCTCTCTGGCATGCCGCAAGCAAGGGAGGCACGCGCCCAGTGGAGTAATATTTTTAGTGATGAGCATGATGTGCTGTCATGCTGATTTGAGCACGTTCTAAATGTCTAGTTGACCAATCAGATTACTTGGTCGACACTACTTGTTGTATAATGCCAGGTATAAACAGGGCCTTAGATGACAACGCCTTAGAAAACACCTTGGGCAGGAAAAGAGTGAGAACGAATTGAGAGAGAGGTTTAGGGAGGAATACAAATAGGCTGGAGATAGTGATCAATGACTTGGGCGAGGAGGGGGTGAGGAAAGAAGGTGAGTAGAGGAGGAGGAGGAAGGGGAGAAAGGAGAAGCGACCACTCCAAGGCAGGGAAGAGGAGAAATCCTACACGCATGAATTAAAAAACACAAGCAGGGGCACACACGTATCATTGATGGGAGTTTTTGACTGGCATCATCCCTCATTTTGAGAAATGTCATCCATGGGGTGCCTCCCTGTGAATCATTTTAATAGAGGAAATACAGCTGTGTGTATGAGTGTGTGTGCAGACAGGAGGGGGTGTAGGTATTGTTTGTCACCAGATGAACTCGCGGGGTGAGACTAATGAAGAGTGCAGAGAGAAGGAGGGAGGCATTTTAATTGGCTTCTCTCTGTGTGTCTCACTCCTCTCTCTTCTCTCGGGAAGAACAGGAGATTGAATGTTGGCTTTACGGAGGTAAGACAGGATTTCTAACATTGGCACTGCAAACGCCTTGTCCTACTAATTGGTCAGTAACACATCCTGTTACATACTTTGATGCAGTGTTACACATAAGCTGTTTATGAAGCACTGGGGATGAGACAGGATTTATATTTTCACATAACTTATGTGTCATTCATAATCATTAATTGCAATGTGTTTGCGCTGTGGTGTCTTACTTATATTTGCTTTTTACAAAAACATTTTGCTAAAGTATTTAGAATAAAATGTTCTTAGTGAAGTAAGGATGAAATCTATGAAGGCTCAACATACTCAGATGCAGATTTTTGGGATAGACCTGGTCTGTAATGTCATCATGGCCATCAGTCACCAAGGCGATTTTATACCTCAACTTTAATTTCGTGCAAACATCTTGCTTTCATGATTAAATAATTCCTAGGATTCCACAAGCATTCATCTTTTTTAATAAAATAAAGAGACATCTTTTCAGCTGTTGCCTTCACCCAAAGCTAGATGTATATTTGACACATGGTCATCTAATATGAGTCATCCTTTCAACAGCTTTTCAATTACATTTTGCTAGAAGGGAAAGACTTCCATTTATGAGCCCATCTGTAAACTAATCAACAGAATTTACTAATCAATCAATCCCTGCATCACAACAGGTACAGTATATAGACATTTAGAAAAGATGACTGTAAAATATATTGGTTGATGTACATGATTATGAACATAAGTGGTTTACACATGCATACACACTTGTCACTTAAAATGAGCCTTGTTCAAACTGTAATCTGACAACTCTACCTGAGGCTCGCCATCTCTGAGGGGAGGGCTGCTAAAAATCAACATATTCCTGCTCCTCCACCTCCCCTCCTCTGTTTTCCCATTTCCCTTCAGCATTTTGTTTCTCTGAAATCGCGAAGTTAGCTGCTAGCTCTTCCCCTTGGCACCACACTGCACGTTCCCCTCACTGCCTTCCTTCCTCCAACTCTTTTCCTTTTTTTTCCTCTAGTCTTCCTCTCTGTGATTGCCAATTATCCCGAAGGAGAGAGAAGAAAAGTGGAAGGAGTGTGCGTGTGTCAAATGGCGACACTCCCTCTTTTTCTGCCCCCCCCTCTATCTATCTATCTCTCCATCTCCCTCTCTCCACCTCTTCTTCCATTCCCATCTCCCGGTCCTTCTGTTATGGCACTGGTTCATCCTCATGTATATTTATGCTACAAAGCTGAAGAGTCAGGCAGACTTAAAATGAAAACTCCAACTAGAGAGCGCTTGTGTGCTCATTTTATGAATGTGTATGTGCACGGGGATATGTGCACTCTGTGTGTGACTGTGTGTGAACATGCACTGTTTTATCCTTTTTAGATACAAGCATCTTTTTTATATTCAAGAGTGGAATTCCTCTCCACTTCACTACCCACTGCCCTCCTGTTTTCTCAGCCTCCCCATTCCTCTCATCTCCTCTCCAAGTTTCAGCCACAGTGCCTGACGGGACAGGTGTCAGCCATTGACGGAAAGTGACATTCTAATCTAAAGTAGTGATTCAGAAAACACCCACGCACAAACAGACATATACACACACACACTTTCCTATCATGTATATCCTGTGGCTGCAGTGAGACGGGCAGACGCCTCTGGGTTTAGCTCATGCACATCATCGCAGAGCAGCATAAATCTCACCTGTCTTAGAGTCCCCCACACACACACACCCTCCTACACATGAAAACCCATCAAATTTGTTTCTCTTGAATGGCCCTGAGTGAGGACGCAGTTTCAAACAATATTCCTCGTGCAGAAACCTTTTATCCGCCCTCCAGCAAACCAGAGATGTTTTTTGAAAATATTAAATTCCTACAGAAATTAGGGTTTATATGTATGTGAGTGTGTTTCTGTAGAGATGCACGTCTAATATATATATGTATGTATATATATGTATATATATACAGATGTGTGTGTGTGTGTGTGTGTGTGTGTGTGTGTGTGTGTGTGTGTGTGTGTGTGTGTGTGTGTGTGTGTGTGTGTGTGTGTTTGCTCATGCAAGCGTGTGTGTTGAAACAATAGCTGTCTTGAGAGGCGGGCTGCATGGCTGACTCTCCTTTAGTTTCCCTTAGAGGCGGAACGTGGGAAAAGAGGTATAAGTGCCATTCATCTTTTCACTGGCTCATTCACTACCTCTCTTTCTCCCTCTCATCTCTCCTCTTTCTCTCTTTCACTCCACGTCTTTGTTCCCTTAAATGGCCTCTTTACTTCTGGCTAAACCTCCATTTGAGATAAATACCCTCTCGCTGTACCCAAACACATATGCATTTGGTCACAACACACACACATACACACACACACACACACAAGCTTTCCCAAATAGCCCCTCAGTGCACCCGTGCCCGAGCTAAAATCCTGAAATACACTCCAGGTAAAATCTTTTGCTGAGGTGTCTGCAGGCTTACACAGCAATAAGTAAACATTGCTTTTTTTCACTACTGCACTGCCATCAATTACTGCTTTTAGAAGTTGATAGCAGAATGAAAAATCTAATCCAACACCACTGACCCGACATGAATTCGTCCTCTCTATTCCACTCTGTCTCTGTCTAATGTACATTATCACACACCCATCACCCTCAATACCTTCACATCCTTGGCATTCATGCGTGTCCCTTCCTTCCCCACGAAAATGTCATCTATATCCACCAGTATGTGCCGGTCCAAACCCAAAGTAAGCTTCCTGTCCGTGAGGTAGGAGATGGCATCCACCAGGATGAGTCTGTGGAGCCAGTAGCCCAGTCCCTGGCCAAATAGTACCCTCCTCACCCCATCATAGAGTCCCATGTCCTGTACCACAGTGGCCTGGAGGCTCAAACTAAAGCCAGGCCCTGGACTATCGCCACTACCTGCCCCTGCTCCCTCCTTGGCCCGTGCATGCAGCACAGCCTGGTAGGTGGAGTGATTGGATGCGAAGGAGGTCCAGTCCTCCCCAGGTAAAGCCCCTCGATCAGTGCCTGGCTTGGTCAGGTGAAGGAGAGGTGAGCTAGACACCACACAGCAGTCCCAAAGTGCTTGGTTGGTTCTTAGCACCAGCGGGAGGCCTCGGAGTTTGAGGAGAGGTGGGGAGTTCTCAGTGGAGCGGTAGAAACCTATGATGCCCACTCTGTACTCCGTACAGTATTGATGCAACAGCTGTCTGTTCCATGTGTCTGCATGTGCATACTTTAATAAATTCTCATAAACGATGAGTGAATATCGGCCGCGTCCTTTCTCTGTCAGTGGCGGAAGGTCGCCCTTCCCTGAGGCGATCTCCATGCGAAACTGGAAGTGTGCTGACTCCAATATAGCCACAATGTCCTGACCCAGCTGGGAGTATTGGGATTCCACAAGCACCAGCACTACTGGGTCAGTGTGGACATTTGTGTGAGGGGGGTTAGGAGGGTACGGGTATGGAAGTTGATGGTACGGGGACATGGAGAGCGGCTGGGAGCAGGCAGGTTCGGGGGATTGTCCAAGCTGCATGGAAGGGGAGGAGTTCGTAAACAGAAAGTAAGCAGAGAGGAGGAGGGAGAGGAAACAGCAGGAGGCCAGCAGGAGCAGGAGCCTACGTAAGTGGCGACGGAATCGCACGGCAACCGTCATCGCGAATCAGGGAGGTGTTGTGCTTAGGAGGAGGAGATGTCTTTTTTAGTTTGCTGGAGCCTAGAAGAGTGTGTGCACAAGTCTGGGGGTTTGAGGAACCCAAGAGATTGTCTATGTGTGTGAGAAAGGAGCAAAAGCCACACAGGGGTGTGTCATGTCACCATGGCAGGTGGAGAAGGGAACTGTGCTGGATGTCGGGGAACAAAGGTCTTCATTGAGGAAACGCAGTTGAGGCACTCTCCTTCCAATCCTCATTGAGGAATCACATGCAGAGACGGAGCAAGTGATGATTAATGCCTGCAGAGAAAGAGGACAAGGAGAAAAGAAGAAAGAGTGAATTTGTTGGGCAAGGTTGAATACTTTGCATTAGTTCTCTGTGTGCGTGCTTGCAGGTGTGTGTGTGTGTGTGTGTGTGTGTGTGTGTGTACCTAGGTTGTGCCACCCTGGGGAATGTGAGGGCACAGCTGGTAACTACAGAGCTGATTGAAAACAACTTGCATCCTTAGGGCTTATCCAACCTATAGCACACACACAAACACACACACACACACACAAAGTGACACCACAGTTAAACACACAAACACAACACAAAAGTCAATCCTCACAAATAAACAACAGCTGGTTGTGTGTTAATACGGCAATGTGGGGAGGTGGATGGGAGCTCAACTAATCAGTCCCATAAAGCTTTACAGAGTATTCCTCTAATTGCACCAAACTCTGTGCACTTCTGTCCTATTTCTGAACCTAATCATCTGAAATACCACAAAATTAGAGTTGGAATCCTTTTGCCAGGAGCACTAATCTGGGGGGAGCCCATGACAGTACAGAGGAAATGGAGAGCAAGAGAAAAGTGCAAGAATAAGAGAGACAGAGAAAAAGAGCAGAGAGAGGAACAAAATGCAATGAATTATAGAAAGAGACAAAAAAGACCAGGATTAGCATCTTAATGTATGTGCCGGGAGCCAGGGAGAAGAAAAGATCCCACAGCATCTCTTTCTCTCTCTTTTCTCTCTACGCCTCACTCTCCCCCTCTCTCTATCTTTCTACACCCCCCACCCTTTCTCTCCTTCTGTATGTTTGAATATCAATAGTCTTTCCTCACGTTCCCCATCCTTCTCTCCTTGTTCCTTGCCTTTAGAGTGCACATGCAAAGAGAAGGTCATAGAGGAGGGACTCCAGTCTTTTTCCTTAGGAGAAGGAAAAGAACTCTTAACAGTTTTCTTTATAGAAAACACAGAGGAGAAAGTAGTATTTTTTGTTGAATAAAATGCGTGTCATCTTAATTGGTACTTGAATGACTACACTAATTCTATTGTATACCTTCTAAATTTTATTACACACCAAAAATGTGGAGGAAATTGTCTCTTGTACCAAGATAAGGAGTGTACACTTACTCAGTTTTAGAGAATTTTAATTCAAATTGGTGTTTTGAGATTTTGAAATGAGGAAAAACATTAAATCTGACACACAGCTGAGTGTCTGAACTATAGGTGAGTGTTAGTTTAACCCGTTACTAGAGGTATGCATGTCTCACTATTAGGAGCCACAGGAGGGCGCTGGAATTGGATTAACACAAGAGACTTCACATGGAAGTTTTCTCTGACATTTTAATAACTAAAACTCCCAAGGGTATTCTAAATCATGCAATAGGGAAAAGTCTAAATATACTCGCCTACAAGTTGTTTTCCATGCATTTTGTGAAATGCTACATGAAAAAAGTTTGAAATCATTCAGAAATTCAAATTGTAAATTATGATGTACTCAACTTTTACATTTGTTTGTATTTACGTCAGTGGTCATAATAATCATTGTTATTTATAACTGCAATGTTTTTTGAAAGCCACAAAATAATTATCCAACGTTAATTACATTTGTTTAACAGTGAAGGGCCGTGGTGTTAAGTATAGGATAAACACAAAAAAATGGAGTGGAGGAAAAAGCAAAACTGGAAATAAATCTAGTCTACTATTCTGCTTGTGGTGTTAAATCTCGAATGAAAAAGAAAGCAACCCGCAGCATAAACACCCCTTACTATTAACAGACTGAAAGATGAACTCAAACTAACTGCATATGATTCCGGAGAGTTTTCCATCCCGCTTTCTGCTGCTGAAGTTTATGTTAAGAACGAGCACCGACTCGTCCACTTACCTCTTACCGAGGCTGAGGCGCTGCCGCGCGGGGAAAGGGCGTGACGGGAGAGCGGTGAGTGTGATGCTGCTTCGGGTGGGTCCGGGGCTCCGGTCTCGGTGGCGCACAACTCCCGTGTGTTTTGGATGCTGAAGCGTTGTGCCATCTCCTCTCTCTCTACCCTCCACTAGAGCAGCGGATGCGGGCAGCCGGAATGATCTGCTCTCCTCCCCCCTCTTAACATTCTTCTCTTTCTGTTATTCTCGTCTCCGCCGCTGTCTTCTCTCTCGCCCACTTGTCCCTTAATCCCTGATCTTTAAGGTGAAGATTAGGCAGCGAGTAGGACGGAGGACCACCGATATCAGGCTGCACGTTAACGACTGACTGCCGTGCGTAAATGCTATGGTTTAAGAGCGCCTATACCAGTGGAGGCGATCGAGCGAACGAGGGAGAGGGAGAGGTAGAAGGGAAAGAAGGGGAGGGGGCTCGGTTTGATTGACACAGACAGCCTTTTTTCTCGGGCATCAGCGATCGCCGGCCCGGCAGAAGCTCACGGCACGTTAGTTGGTGTTAGTCGGATGAGGGATGTCACACACGGATACGCATCGGTGCAAGTTAATGGCGCGCTTGCTGATTCTCTTTCGCTCCTTGCACAAGTTGTAGCTAGTACTCAAGGATAAAAAGAGGGAGAAGGAAGAGGAACACTTTGACTATAGCTGGTGTAAAAATGCATTTTCATCAAGAATGCTATCAATTATGGGAATGGATGCAAGACATTTCTGATATTCACTATTCAAAATACACTCACCCACATATGAATCAGCCCCATTAGACCTACTTCTGTGAAATGTCAATCAACCCGGTGCAGCATGTCAATCATACAGTGTTTTTAAGTTGATTAGGTGTTCTCTTCTCCCTTCCTACTAGTTCATCAATCTCTCTAACCTATTTGCACTGACACACACTCACTCACACAAGTCTCAATGGAGCTGGTGGGCCCCTCATTCACATTGTAATGGCCTTACAATAGAGCTTATTTAGTGTGTGTGCATGTGGTGTGTGAGAGAACAGTGTGAAGAAAATGTATGAACCCATGGAAGGACAGCTCACAGAGGGTGATGTTGGGTGCTGATTGTGGGCTACATACAACATTAAGCACGTAGGCCCCATACAAACACACAGAGCATTGAGAAAGAACCCATTTTCATACTAGAATCATGTTCCTTTTAATTACCCTTTACTTAGTTTGAAATATTTAGACATTCTTAGGTCACATTCTCACTGGAAATGTCCCTATCTCTCAGTCAGTGTAATGACTAAGCAGCAGAGCCGAGAAAGAGCTTGAATGAAATATAACAGCCAGAATATCATGCCCTACAGAATGGAATCCAGAGATAATGAAGGTTTGGATTGGAGTGCGATTGTGTTTGTATGTAAATTAGTGTCAGTGGGTGAAGTGTAATTAGAGAGGCTGTTCAACCATTTCCTCCACATTACAAGCTAAGAACCACTTCTGCTATGGTGCTACTTGTAGACAATAAGCCAGAAATGAAAACTAGACAACTGCGCAGAGGCTCTAGTGTAGGCTACCATGTGCATGAATTTCCATGCATGTGTGTGTTAACCCTGAAGATGATTACAAAGATGTTCACCGCTGCAAACAACAGACCAATAACTGCTGAGAGAGAGACTGCATGCACATACAGTACACATGTGAGCATATGGTCCCTCTAACACACACACACACAAACTCATGTACTGACACACAGACCTGGGTGCAAGTATACAAAGTACAAACATTGGCAAGCAAGTGCACAAGCAATCCTGTGCTATACACAACAATACACGCAAGGATGCAGTCAGTCACTCACACACACACACACACACACACACGTGAGAACACAGGCAACAAAGGACTAGAGATGTGAAAAGTGTCTGAGCTGCCATGTTCAACTAGCACTCTGACAGTTAAACAGAGGAGAGCATGAGAGAAATGAGAGAGCCAGAGAGAGACAGAGAGCGAGAGAGGGAGAATGCTTGTTGTCTTCATCAGAGGCTTTTGTTAAGTGAGAGATAAGAGAGGAGGAGCGACTGATTCCCCCTCTTCTCCCTCCCTGCTGAGAGCTAAATGGTGGCTCTGTGAGTCTCTAGTCCTGTGCGAGGCCTGACGAGAGCAAATGGAGCTCAAGTGTAAAAACAGAGAAAGACATTATCATCACGATGCATCACATCATAGCAGGAGTCAGGGCAGGAGTCATGCAGACAGTGCCACATTACCATGTGCCACATTACCATGCCCCCCCCCACTACCACCAATTAAAAACAAAACAAAACATTGGACAGATTGTTGCATGCTTGCACTGAATACATACTAGACCCTGAGCTGAGCCCGGGAACTAATAATGATACTCTTCTCTCCTGGCTGTTTCCACAAAGTGCAGGCTCTATTGCTCAAACTAGCATCTCTCTGTGATGTATCAGCTCTTTGCCTCCCACAGTGTAAACAACAACAAGCTCCAGCTTTGCTTAGGTGTGTTGCCTGCTTGATGCTGTTGCTATTTTAATGATTCCTGCTCCTTCTTCTGTGTGTGTGTGTGTGTGTGTGTGTGTGTGTGTGTGTGTGTGTGTGTGTGTGTGTGTGTGATCGAACCACCTACCCGCTCCCGACCCCTCCCCATGCCTGGAAATGCTGATAGATCATAGATGTTCTCTTAAGAGCTCGGAGGCTAAGTGAAAGCTGTCACCCCCCCAGTTCTCATCCCCAAGCACATTAGAGGGAATATCTTTTGGCCAATCAATACAGTGCTTACAGATTGATAAGGCAAAGATACACATGCACAACAGCACACACATGTACACGTACACACACACACACACACACACACACAGAAAAAGAAAGAGATTTTCTTCTTCCATCTTTGGGTCTGGTGTATAGAATAACCAGACCCAAATCAATCTATTACTGAAATGCTGCCAGTAGCAGGATTACCATAGCAACATACACTGGCAAACTATACTCTGATATGAATAATATCAAATGTATTCTTTATTTAAATCCCAGATAAACTTCTAAATTTAATCTAATCCATCCCTCAGTATAACATGATATTCCTATAGGAGATTTATATGCATTGCTTTGCTATAAAGAAAAAAATATTACAGAGAAAGTGGGGCCTGGTTTAATTTTTATATTATGAAGCACAATTCATACATTAAAAAATCTCAATAGTAAGGATAATAATAAGAGCAAAAGTATTATAAGAATAAAACTATGAGAAACAAATAACTTTGCATTTCATGGTTACAAATTTTGCATGTTTTTAGTTAAGTTATTATTATTTGTTAAAGTTATTAATGCTGTGTCTTCTCATTGTGTTTGTATTTTTGTCTTTGGATGTTTCTGTGTGTATATTCAGTATGTAGAACTCCAATAGAAACAATTTCTATATATTTTTATTGTCCCTGAAATCTTCACTTTCATACACAGTATACTTTTGTGCAATGATGAAAGCAAAGTAAGAAAACAAAATCAGTGTATAAGAATTCTTAGTTGTGTTAATGCAGTGGGCTCAACATTATTTGGGCCAGAACTGCATCTGGTGAAATATTTACAAAACAGTTAGTTGTCAGAGAAACATTTTTTACCATGTATCTACAGTTCAACCAAAGGTATATGTGAGTAAGATCATAGTAGAGTGTTTTTTGGTACGTGTGTGTTTGTCTGTATGACTCAATGAAAGACAGGATGTGGTTCACCAATAAGAACATAGTTTTTGACATATTCAGGAACAATATTGTCTCCACACAAACAGAAACACACATAAATGCGCATACATGCCCACAAGATCATGCTTAACGCCCACACATCTCTGTAAACAACCCGATACTCCCACACTTTTACAAGCCACAAACACTGGCAGCCTTGTTGTTAGAGTGACAGAGTGTACCTTCATTTCATATCATATCAACACTTCATCTCAGCACTGATTACAAGTGATGCCTCTGACAGGCAAAAAGGCACCATGCACAGAAAGGCTAAATGTATGCAAGAGTGTTTAAGAAAACAAACATGACTCTGCTTGTGTTGAACATAAGTGCTCACAGCATCATTTGGTCATATGAGGATTTAAAAAATAGAAAATAGGAATGAGTGGAGAGAGAAAGGATGGAGGAGGATGTCAGAAAGCTCAACAGTGATCAGATCGCACAGCACTCAAGGGAGAGCGGGGTAAAGTGAGCTATCTCTGTCTCTCTCTGACCTTGTTCACTCTCGCCAAAAACCTGACTTACAACCCCAAACTAAATATGATACCTTCTCTCTCTGTGCCCCCCCCCCCCCGGTAATAAATCGTGCTGTAATTACCAGGCAGGATCGATAACAGTCACATCACTCCTCTGCTCCTCTCCCTCGTCTGCAACTGACACTAACGTGTTCATCCCTTGCTGTGTACCACTGTTATAGATCTGTGAGTGATAGATCGCATCCTGTTTCATCTGTGCACATACAAACACACATGCAAAACACAGGTACACATTCAGAGGCTGCACACACAGAGGGATGAACCCATCCAAACACGCGCACAGACAGACATGGACACTCACTAGTATGAGAGCTGGACGCCACGGGGGGGAGGCCATAGGTCTCAGTTGCTATTGGAGACGTCTCTTCAGCTGAGCAACCAACAAAGAGTTACCGTTCGCTCCCAGAATAGCTCGCTCGGCCCCCTGTTTAATGAAATGGAGGACAAGGATGAGCAGCACATGTGCAGTCACGCAGTGTGAACTGTGTGAGTTTGTCTTTGACAGAGAGAGATGGCGCATATATGTGTGTGTGTGTGTGTGTGTGTGTGTGTGTGTGTGTGTGTGTGTATGTGTGTGTGCAGGTGTGCATGTACATGGGTGTGGTTTCCATGCATAACCATGCGAGTGTAATGATGTTTAATAGGAAATTAAAAATATCCTGAAGAGCAAGAGCAATTTTCACACCTCAAAATTGCTGACTTGTAATATTCACTCACACTTCCATGCACATTTGATGGTTGTGTGAGTGTGTGAGAGAGAGGGAGAGAATGTGTGTCCATCAGCACATCACAGCATGAGAGCATTTCATTCTTTTCAACTTTCATTGTAAAATGTGTAACATGAGAATATGAACAGAGGGTGTTTGCAAGTTAGTCTTGTGATCGACTCCATTTGCAAGTGTTCATCCAAACCCTCTTCCACACATGGTATATGCCCCAACTTAAATTAGTTTCTTCATGTTATGGAAAAACCCTCTCAAATACTTAAACTACGATTGCATTTTTACACCTGTTTTATTGCTTGGTGATGTGTGTTGATAACTGACCAAACAAAGATCCTGTATTTATTGCGAAGAAGAAGAAAATTGTTAGCCCCAAACTTTGATTCCATGAGAAAGAAATAAGTATAAAAAAGGTTTAAAAAGTTACATATTTTACATATATTTGACTTTTTTTTATGTAGCAAAATTACAAAGAAGGAAGTATAAAAGTAACATCTTTCTTTCTGGTGTATATAAACAATATCTTATAAATATATGCAGGTGAATAACTAGTAGATGTGTACATGTACAATACAGCAACTTACTGTTGTAAAGTGATGCACGACAGACAAACACCACAACTTATTATTGCTAATGTATCAATTATATTTATTGTTAAAACACTAAGTATTATTGCAAAATGTAAATCACATGCACAGAAAATTTAACATAGCTGACCACTAAAGAAATGAATGCTATGTATGAAGCAGTAGCTGGTAGTACTTGAGTCCAGCACTGTATGCGTGTGGTGTGTAGTGCTTTGACTGTTAGTCTGGCTGGGTGGCAGATGTGGTGAGAGAGTTAGGAGTGGTGGGCAGTGTTCAGACAGGTGATGGCTCCAGGGACAATACTGTTCCTGAATCTCAATCGGCAAACAAAGATGAGGTAGCAGGAGTGGGTTGGCTCCGTAGAAATGTTTATGGCTTCCAAAATGTTCTAACTGTCCTTGATGTCTGCAGGCTGCGATCTCATGATACTCAGAGATGAAATACTGGATACAAATTGCTCAAACAGAAGAAATATATGCACCCAGTCAAAGCAACATAACAAAGGCACTTTAAACTATAAACTCCAGTATGCTAGGAATTACGTTCATACTGGACGATTCCGCACCTCACGATTTAACCTTCAGTACCAATCTTCAATGCCAAAGCAGAAAAAAGAGCGGCCTTTGTGTAGAGAGCTGGAGAAGTAAGGTTGTGGAGATCAGGGTGGTGGTGGATGGGCATGTAGAGAATCAGACTCTCAATTGGGAGAGGAGACTTACAATTATTGTTTTCTGTTTTGTTTTTTAACCATAACTAGCTTAAACATGTATTGCAGTTGCCATTATCTTACTATACTCAATATTAACATTACTGCAAAAAGCAGCAATACGTTCTTTAGCAACACTTTTTGCTTTATTAAGCAACAGAGAGTTGCATGCTTTGCTCTTGATTTTGGTTTGTTCTCTGTCCACTTGGTGTGTTTTCACTTTTGTTCCACTTTCTTGAATTGTTTGTTTCAGCTGTGCTGTAATAGACCACTGTTGCCTGAAGTTCATAAAAGTTTTGTGTAT
This sequence comes from Siniperca chuatsi, assembly GCF_020085105.1. NCBI lineage: Eukaryota > Metazoa > Chordata > Actinopteri > Centrarchiformes > Sinipercidae > Siniperca > Siniperca chuatsi. The sequence continues at coordinate 15,075,248 of NC_058044.1, forward strand.
GTGGTTTTGGGGCTAATAACTTTAAATTAAAATGTAAATAGTTTTAGATTCTTTACAGATTTCTGTGTCTCTAAAACAAAAACTAGTTTCCATAAATCATAATTTGTTGAGATATTATTTATTTATCATTTATATGGTGGAATATAAAACACACAAGTCAGCACATTGACCATGGATGGAGACTCTGTAGTCTGCTAGTGAGTTGATCAGATAGTCGTGACTTGTCAGGTTCCCCCTGTCCTGGCTGACAGTACCAATAGTCCACTTAAAACTGAGCCAGAATACTGGAAGCGACACATTTCGCACCACATTTGTAGTTTCACGCATCAAAATCAAGCATAAGCCCAGTAGGTTCACACTTCACTAGCTGAGATATTTTCCAAGTCTTGCAATGGCTGTTTCAAATAAACTGCAGGCTTCCACACAACCTTCCATAACAACTTGGTAATCTTTGCTGGAGAACTCTCACCACAGGCGAAGGCGACAATGTGTGGAAAGTTACATATTTCAGTTTTAAGGGCTTCTTTCTGGACTAACAATAGTCATAGAAGGAGAAATTCACCATAGCAGACTTTACCAGCTCCATCACCAAGAGCAACTTCAACGGACCAGAGTTCAAGGCATTTGATTTCTGATTAAAGAGGCACTCCACTGATTTTACACATTTGGATCAGTTTACTCGTCATGGGGAGTACTACAGCTGTGTAATGTCCTCTGTGGCTTATCTCAGTTTTTGGCTTGGAGACTACAAATTCTTATCAAAAACCTTGTGTTGCAAACTATGGGCAGGAACTTGAAAGATGTGGGTGTTCACCAGCCAGGGAGAGTTGCATTATGGGAATTTTAGGATCTGGCTTTTTGGATCCTGATCCATACTACAGATTAAAAGTCAGGAGCCTGTGCTGCATTGATTCTGATCATTATTCTTCTTCTTTTTTAAATACAACTCTTGTGATTCCCCCAACTTTTTGGAAGTGCAATATTAAAGGATAGGTTCACAATCTTTCAAGTCTGTCTTAAAACAATGATCAGATGCCCATGAACATATTGAAACAGGTTTTGTTAGCTGTTCAATTCTCACATGGGCACCTGACTATTGTTTGGGTCAGACTTAAAAAAAATCTGAACCTATCCTTTAAATTGCTGGAGTACTTCTTCTACTACTTCAAGGCCGTTTATGCCTACTACCAAAAATGTTATATTACTACATACACAAACTACACCAGTCGTTCATTGGGGTTTTAATATTGAAAACTGTCTTTTCCTTTGTGTACTTGTTTGTGTTTTTAATATTCACATGGGTACGATACAGAAGATGAAGGGCAGGCAAAGAAGAGTTGAAAAAAGTGAAAAGAAATGAATGAAAAATGGAGGTGAGAAAGATAGATCCTGTGTCTTGCTGAAAATGAAAGTGTACATCTGGACACAAACGTGCACGTACACACACACACACACACACATACACATGCACACACACACACACACATAGGATGAGACCTGCAGAGAGTGTATGATTAACTGTTCTGTCAGAACTGAGAACTCTCTGGGGCGGGAAGGGCAGAGGAGGGGGAGGAACGGAACAGAGGAGAGGATGAATTGGAAAGGGATGGAGGAGCATTAGGAGGGAGGCTGAGGTCTCTGGGGTCTGTGAAAGGAGGTCTCATGGGTTTGGGAAGGCAAGCTGGAGCCAACTGTTGCTCCTGCAGCACTTGTGTGTGTTGCTTTTCAGAGTGCACGTGCAAGAGTGTGTGTGTGTTTTTGTGAGTATCCCTCTCCTGTGACACTTCCGCAGAAACCTCCTTGAGGACTATCTTCCTTGCAATCTATATGCAGAATGGGCACTGCAGTGTGGTGTGCAGTTGCTATTAGGTGAATGATTGTGTGTGTCCGTGTGTCCGTGTGTGTGGCTGTTATCACAATTCTGCAGCGCGATACAGTCAGAATGGTCGACTGAATCTCCCTCTTTCTCAACAAATCAGAATGGCAAACGTGTAGCTGCGGACACAAACACACACACACACACACACGCACAGCGCGACTCCTCTATTTTCTCCCATTCGTCACAGGGCTTGTTGTTCTAATGCCATGGATAGGTCTGCGTTCAGGGTCCCCATGCTGGGCGGCTCTGCTCATAATGACTGGCGTCTCAACATTTCTCACTGAGAGTGGGGGATAGGCTGACAGAGAAAGTGAGAGGTTGACAGAAAAAATGGTTGAAAACATATTTAGCAAATATAAACTTCAACATTTCTAGTTGACACAGCCTCTTGTTATCAAAGTGGTAGTCTAGATATTGTGTGTCTTTACATTTGTATTGGTTGGGAAGTGCTTTAAGGTGCTGAACACAGCTCAAACTCAGAGGGAGAAGGGAAGCTAATCTCTGGGAACCTGCAGGCAGCAGAGAGAGCCTGGAGATTATTTACAATACTAACCCAACCCCCAAACACACACACACAAACATAGCTTTATGATAAATTTGAATGCTATAGGGTCTCTTTATCTTTTAGTGAAAAGAGACAAATTCTAACAGGGACAACACAAGTCTTAATTAATACATTGGTCAAAAAATATTAAAGCTAAAATGACACAAGTAGCATCTCCCTGCGTATTAAGATTTCACTTTCTCTTTCTTGCTGTGCCCTCATTAGCTTTTCCTCTATCTCCCTTCTTCCTCTCTGCTGAAGTGTCTTCTTGCACGTCACCACAGATTTCCAAAACACTTCACCCCACTTTAGATCCAGAATAGCACAGTTCTACGTGCTTCTTCTAGTTGCTGAATGTCGCTCATGAAAGGGTATTGTTTGCCCACTTCAGCTGATATGGCCTCGGAGGTGTAAATCACCAGTTACTACTTAGCTTACTAACACTCTATTCAGGAGCTGGGCACAATAGATCCACAACGCATTCATTCACCCGCTCTCTCACTCCCGCCCTCCTGCTATTCAACTTTACTCTCTTCCTGCGTTCTCCCTTTTTCTCTCTCCTCCCTCCTGCTACGCTAAGCTGTTTTCTCTCCTTCCCCTTCTTTCTTCTGTATTTCTCCCCCCATCAATTCCGCCATTCTAGTTCCTGATGTGGTTTTGTCTGTTATAGGGGCCAACAGTTTCCCATGCACCTGCCTGGTCGTAGATATGTCAGATTGCACACACACACATACACACACACACACACACACACACACACAAACACACACACGTCAGCTTTAATTTATCCTCTGAAAGTTCAAAGAAGTTGCTCATCGTATGAATGAATTTTAGCCAGTAGATTCCATCTGTTACTAGTGTTAGTGTGTGCCATTGTTGTCTTGTGCAAAAAGGCCAAGACACAGATAGAGAGAGACCCAAACTGCACCACAGAGAGAAGCATCACTTCTGATTGGTTTCGACATTTCAACAATCTTTTCTTATTGGCTGTGGCACTTCCAGAGTATGCAGTTTCACTCCCTATCTGTTGGGTGTTAAAGCAGTGATAACCACACGCAAACTCACACATGCGCACATAAACACGCATGCAAAGAACACCAGCATTGACTGTCAGACGCAATCACCTCAAACTATGCTCTTCGTCCATGCAGCAGGTAAGAGCAAAGAGGGAGAGAGAGATAGAGAGAAAGAGATGCCAAGCAGTGATTTATGACCTGAAAAGACAGATTAACTCCACTGGCTGCCTAACTGGCCCTGAAACAAGCTGAATTACAGCCCAGACCAGGAGGAGAGGAGAGGTAGAGAAATGGAGGAAGAATGAAACTGAAAGGTCAGTAGTATGGCAGGACTGAGAGAGAGTGTAGACGACAAGATGGAAGAGCAGATTGGTATGGAGGAACTCAAAAATGAAAAGGTCAGAGGTAAAGAGGAAAAGATAGATTGAAGACTGCAGGGGGAAATAGAGATCAAGAGGGGTGGGAATTGTCCAAAAAGAGACACTGGAAAATGTGGATTTTGTATTTGGCCCTCAAGTTTGTGTGATCTGATGAACCCTATCAAGCCATGTGAATCATATCAGATCCCATTTCCTTTGCATGCTGCAAAAAAAGCAGGGTTAAGGTCAACCCCATTTCACCTGCTTCGTGGAATGAGATGAAAGGCCAACATACGATGTGTGAGCAATTCACACAAATCCCCCACAGTGAGCTGCACTGAAGCATTTTTCTGTTCAGAGGAGAGAGGAAAGCAAAGAAAACATATTTCAGGTCCCAAAAAGGGACTAGCTATGCTGCTTTACTCAACTTTGACAACCAGTCTTGATCCAATCTCGGAACCCATCAGCTATCGTCTGACAACGATTTAGCTTGTTTCGGGGCTTCCAGTGTAGCCAGCAGATTTACGGATAACGGATGATGGAAGACTTCCTTTTCCGTGTGCCGGTCATTGTTTACAGTCCGATTAGCAATTTCGGAACCCATCGGCTATCGTCTGATGACGATTCAAACGCAGATACATTTTAAAAAAGCTAATCTCTAGGGTTACGAGATTGATAAAAAGCTAAAACTAAATTATGGTCTTATGGCCCGGTCACACCAGCATTTTAAATGACAACATTTGACGGCAAAATCAAGTTATTCCAATGGAATCACCACAGCAAGTGGATTCACTTGCGAAGGGAAAGTAAATCCGTGCAAATTTTTCTCATCATCAACTTTGGTGAACTGAGCTAACAAACAGTTAGCAAGCTTGTTAGTTCTGGCAGCTTTTTCCCCTGTCCAATAAAAGTCTTTATTGAATAAATTGATGAAACATTCTGAGAACAAAATGCCAGGGGGAAGGAATCGGCTCAGAACAGAATAAATAGAAAGATGCTTGGGGAGCTTTTGTGACTGGTTAGTGCTAGCATGTTCCCAGCTGGCTAGTGTGTTAGCAGTTATCTCACAAGCTAGTTCATCAGCTCGCCCTGTCAGTAGTCACTGTGTCACCAAGCTTCTAGAACCAAATGTTTTGCGAAGCAGAAGAAGCCAAACAGAAGATTCAGTTAACGCTTAGTGGGGAGACAAAGTATGAGAGAGAGGAGAAGGGTGGGAGGAAAAGATGGAGGTGAGCACATATGAATGAAGCACTCACACTCAAATCAATCACATGCTGGCAAATTCATCAGACACTTCCTTTGCAAACATTCAAAACATAATCAGGGACGATTCTTGCAAGACTGACACACATGCAACCACATACTTTAATACCCAAAGTGACACTGGCTTGCAGTAGATGTCCAGCTCTCTTAATCACTCATTTATCAGACTGTTTACAGTGAGAAGTACACCAGTAGATGTCTGCAGCTGGTGGAAATATTCAACTGGGTTGTAATGGCACAGGTTTTTCTGTTAACTGAGACAGCCACAGACAATCATGTTAAAAATTAAGAAAAGTATAGGCTTAAACTCAGACAACTAGTAATCGTGTGATAAACAGGGAATTCAGTTAGACAGAAGAAAAGAAATATGAGAGCAGCTTCTTAGCTACTGAGAAAGAACCAGTGAAGAAGCAGTCTTGCCACACTTGTCAGCATTGACATTGGGTGTTAGCTGTGTGACACCCCTGCTGAGGTAAACAGTACTTGCTACACTGATGAATTACACAGGCAGCATTCAGAAAATGTCCAAAAATGAAATTCAGCTTCATACAGTGCTCTGAGGCTCAGGTAACCATTCCATTGCAGAAAATGCTGATACATTGACACATTGTCTCTGTGTCGAGTGCATTGTGTGTACTGGGTCAAGGTTTATACAAACCCTGTGAGTCTTTTCCTGCTAAGGTGAGGGTATACAATACATTATTAGTTTGATCATGGAACACTATAAAGGTGATGAAAGTGACTTTGATACTACATTAAAAATACTGACTTAGGTACGATGCACTATAAAAACAAATATATATATATATATAAACAAAAAAATGTCTTTTCTCCTCCTTGGCCTTTTTCACCCTCACCCCTTTCACTTTAACTAAACTAGCATAAACAAATGACAGAGACAAGGCTATAAATACAAGCAGCTACCTCTCAGAAAGCGTTCAATACGAGCTGACAAATGAAGTAGCTGTTCACCAATTGCCCCAGGTCCTGTTAATGTCTCTCAAGTTTATTAACTTGCTGTTTTTATGGTTATCCTGTGCTGTATTTCTGCATACACACACAAATACACATCCAGTGACACGTCTTGTTCCATTAAGCGTGAATGTGTTTATGTGTGCCTGTGTGTGAGTTATGCGACCAGTCGCTAATTGCAGACAAATCGCTTTGCCGCACACAATCATTCGTGTTTTTTTGATGTTTAATTTCACCAGTTGATTACCGGCAGAGTTTAGCGCCGCCATTCCTCTTCCTCCGCCACCGGGACGACTCATCCGTCTTCTCACACTCACACTGTTGCGCATACATAATGAGCTCGCTCTGACGAACAGAGGGGTGAATTTCATAAATCATGCTCTTGTTTGTAACAGCTTTCCTCTCTCTTTCCCTGTCTCTCTTTCCCTTTCAATTAAAGTAGCAGAGCCCATTTTAAATGTTGAGTGCGTAGAGACGTACAGTCCAAGTAAATTATTTCCTGTATAGTTTTTCGATTTGAGGCAATTTTGCTGCCCTTCTCCCAATATCCTCCCCACTACACTGGCCAAATGACACTCCAATACATTGGCTGGGCTTTTCTGCTCACACTAAGTCTTTTATGTCTGTTGACTTTCCAATAATAAGTGCCATAAAGAGAGTGAAGTATAGACACAGCATAAGGACAGCAGTGAGCCAGGGATGAGGCTATAACATTGTTTATATCTGAGCACATACCATAGTAGATATTTCTGTGTTGTTAAATGGAACCCAGTGGGCTTTTACTGTGTATTGGTTATGATATTGTGCATCTGCTATGTGAATAGAAACTCGCATTTCTGCCACAAGCACACACACAAAAATGCTGTTGTTGCTGACGAAGGCAACTGTCTTGCACAAATATATTATCACACGCATATGCACAAATGCTATGCACATAAATGAAAAATGCAAGCGAAACTTAGCATTGGTGTAACACAGTTTTTATTACTCACTGCTCTCTGTGATCGGAAAATAAACCCGGCAACTAAATTGATTTATTTGTTTTTATCACTTGCTCTGTTGCTCATCCCCTCCTTGTTGCAGATTGGATTCTCATATAAACCAGAGAGATACACATTTTTACAACCCAATTTAAAGACATGTTCAGAAAAATGTCAGGGGGTGTGGTGGGTCTGTTTGCTAGCGTGTTCCATTTAGGCTCAATTTTCTTTTGTAGCATGCTGTCTTTGCTCTTCACCCTTTATAACCTCTTTAAAACAGTCTTCCGGGGTTAAGGAAAGAACCAGTTCTCTGGGGGTGTTAGCGCCTCCCCTCCACTAACAGGTTCACTCTCATCAGCTAAATAAATAGCACCTTTTGTTGTTCCCATTCAACGTATCCCCTGGCTACATAGGTTCAGTTATACAGTGTGTTTGTGCGCATGTGTGCATCGCACTGTTGTGGCAGGAAATATAGAGAACGAGTGGCTGCGTTTGTGTGCAGGCATGCACCTTTTCTCTTGTGTTCCAAATGATTTAGTAAGCTCGCCCTTGGCATGGAGAAAATTGGTGTTCGATCCTTAGCAAGGCCAGTGTGCCTTCAGGCTAGCTATTAGCCATGTGCTAAGCTAAAAACAATGCAAATACAGGCCCAGGGTCAAGCAGAGGATCATTAACAGGCACTCAGCCTCTTCAATTATACAACAGGTGATACATGGCAGCATTGAGGGGATGCTTACACCAATTGTTCCTCAATAAAGCTCCAGTGACACACTCACTTACCTAGCAAGAGGTCAAGGGAAGTGCACTACACTGAGAATGTTTTGAGAGGTGGAACTGACACTGCAGGGTATGTTATTATAAGCTTGAATGCAGTGTATGATGTGTTGCTCCCATTTGAGATATACTGATAAGATCTGGACAGGTGGCCGTTTCAAGAGATTTTGGAAATGGATGAGGGAGCTCTGCGCTATTCAGGGCTCATAGGCTTAAATATATGGCGCTGCTTGAGATACAGGCATTTACTTTGATAATGGCTTTCTGGGAGGACACATGTCACTTGAGGGTAGGAGGAATAAAGCTACATTCAGCTTTAACTCCAGGGCCACTATCCATCATGACTGAGGTAGGCATTGACCACCTTCTCCTACTAAGGCTTCTTCCTCCTCCTCTTTCTATCCTTCTCTTTCTTTCTGTCTTTCTTAAATTGGGATTGTTATCCAACCAAATAATCCAAAAACACACACCCACCCTCACACACACAAGTAAGGAGAAAGGGCCTGTGATAAATAAGTGTATGCGCAGTGTCGATGCTGGTGACCACTGATGTTAATTCATCCAGACTGTGTGCATTGTGAACACTAATAGACTCTGGCTGTGAGTGTGTTTGTGCATGTACTGTAAGCTCAGTGTGACTGTGGCTCTCTGTGAATCTCAGAGTGCATTTTACACATTAACATACTACCATCGCCTTTTTTTATCAACCCTACTATCTTCTCTCTGTAGTGATGTACATATGTGTGTGGGTCTATCTGAGCGTGTGTGAGTGTGCACAAGTGCAAAAGTGTGTGTGTGTGTGTGTGTGTGTGTGTTTGCACATGTGCACTGTAGATCTGGTTGTTCCAGTGATTCTCTTTTTGCTGACAGGAATGAACACGCTGTTGGGCTGGGAGTGCGGTGAGCCGAGACTGTGGAGGAGGAGGAGAGTGGAAGAGAGGGAGAGAGAACGACAGGAGAGGAGAAGCACATTGGACACCACCTATTTATCACCCTGACTCCTTCCGTCCACTGCCAAGGAGAGAGAGAGAGGAGAGAGAGAGATGGGGCAGATGAAGACAGCAAGGCTAGAGCAATAGAAATAGAAGAGAGGGTAACAAAATAGAAAAAAACAAGGAATTGGATCTGTATCTCAACTTTAAGGCCTGTCTTTATGCTTGTGTTGTTCACCATGGTTCATGCTTCCCTCATAACCCTTTAGCCCTTACCCCCTGCTCTTCCTAAAGCCCTTACCCCCAGCTGATTTGGTACAGCAGCAGTGGATGAATAGGAGGGGTGATGGGGGGGGGTGGGGGGGCTTCCCACAGAGAAAGCTACTGTTACCAAGGAGAGACTAAAGGAATGTGCATTTCAACAGAAAAAAATATCATCTAGTGGAACAAACTATCAAGAGAGAGATTTTTACTTTTCCAATAAAAGCTTGATGATAAGCTGGTCGATATCCAGCCAAATGTTGTGATTTTCAGCTACAAAATTATATATTTAACTTCCATATCCAAACTTACTCTCCACACCATTTTGTGTGTGTGTGTGTGTGTGTGTGTGCCGCAGGGCACACACAATAAAGATTTTTATGCTCACAAACCAATTTAGGCCCTGAAATGAGATCCAAAGTACCATCTCATCACGCTCTCATAATTAATTGAAAAGAACTAAAATAATGATATCTAGGGAGCTATATTGATAGCCATGGTTTATTTCTGACAGCTGGCTCATACTGAGCCCTGAAACACTTTTATTATTAAGCCAGAAAGAATAAAAGATTTAAAATCTCCATGGCTAACAGAGCAGTATTATCATATTTCTAAGGGTTTCAAATGATTTGATCATTGTTTGTTTTACTTGTTGTTCAGTTCTTTAGGGAAGGAGAGAGAGAGAGAGAGAGCATTTTGTTCTGTGGGCATTTGGACTCAAAGGTCCGTACCACCAGTGGGGTGATAAATTGCATGGCTAAGAAGAAGGGACACCTGTCAGCTACTCCCTACCTAGACCAACACTACAGAAAAGGAGACATACACGTGTGCTCACACACACTTATACACACACAAATCCTGTGTAAAGAGCTCACATCACACAGCGCAACACTGGATTGATTGGAGGTAGCTGTCACCTTGAACTGTCAATTCTTTCATCTAGAACATGTACTGAGCTGTCAGAGCACAAATGAAGTGTGTGTTATAAGTTGAACAATCTTGTGTGTATCTGTGTGCACTGGCATGCCTTAGTGTGCAGTTGTGTGTGTGTATTTGTGTCTAGTCAGAAGTTGTGACAAGCAGGAAAGAGAAGTGCAGAAACTCAGCAGCATTTGGTGGTGGCCTGTTAATCACATGATGATTCTCTGTGGCACACACACATACAAACACACACACAGATGGCACATCCGCACATGCAGTACATGCACGCACATGCTGGCGTGCACAAACATGCAACACTTAAACACAGTTTATTATATCAATAGTTTTTGCACTTTTATTGCAACTCGTTATTGAACGAATTGAATTGAAAAATCTGTCATAATAACAAAGTAATAAGCAACTATGTCAGCTTTGTTAGACAGTAGAGTATCTATGCAAAAAGCATCACATGAGTCCACCTGAACTGAAGTATAAGTCCTCTACAGTTGTACAGGTGCTTAAATCAAAGATTTGTTGTACCATTTTCCATGTTCAGAGAACCTGAAGATAGGTCATTTTAACAGGAGACATTTTGACATGTGACAGAAGGAAAAGCACAGGTGTAAAATATGATGATGGCTGAATTCCATTTAGCTGCATTACTTTCATTGTCTTCGTATTGTTTATGTTGGGTCACTGGCACACTGCCATGGCTTACTGGGACACTTAAATAGAACAGAGCCATTGTAACATCTGAGGTTTTACAATGACAAGTCCAAATATTACTTGGGAAAGGGTTACAAATATGCTTTTATCTTAATTTTTTACTTCTGTCTTTAATACTGAAAAATTTAAAATTACTTTTGTGCACTTGCAATTATGTCATTAAAATGCAGGTGCTTGTTAGGGTGTGAGCAAACCAAAGATGAATCCAGTCTAATTTATGATTTCAAATAGTACAGTCTAGTTAACAAATAATAATAACAGATTGTCATTATAATTAAAATAGCCACATCCAGCCCATGAAATTTATATTTCAGTAAAAGATGTGAACATCACAGTTCAAAAATGTGTTAGTTTGCAGCAATTATTAATCAGGGTTTACTTTGGAGATTTAGAATTGTTCTGAAGTAAATTAATCTTTCCTATAGCTTGAAGCAAGCGACACAACACACTTGTTGTTTATGTGTGATTGAAAAGCAATTGGAGACTGTCTTTGACAGCACTTGAGGTGCTTTTCCAGGGATGTGGGTACATTTTCTGGTTCAAAGCTTTGACTTGAAATAAAGCTCATTTGGGTGTAAAATCTCCAAAATGGCCACAACAAAAAGTCCACAAAGTCAGCATTTAGAATGTCAAGAAATATTGTCAAGAATTGGTAATGAGTATTCATTTTACTTTATTCATATTACTGAGCTACCTAAGACAACAAAAATCAGAAACAGCTGTCTTTGAAAATATGTGGATAGAAAAACAAAATTTTAGATGTGTGTTGATGGTGTCATAATCACTTGGAAGGGAGCTGATTTCCTTCTCCACTGTTTGTGTGTCAGCTGGGCATTTTGGCCTATGAACTAAACTATACACAAATGAACTTCTCATTCTAATAGGTCTTTGGGGGTGTGGCAATGTACACCATTAAACTGTGTGCTTCTGAGCAGAGGAAAGGAAAAAAAAATCTTCCACTATCCACACAGTCATCTCTCAGTTAGACACCTAGTTTCAAGCCAAGTTCCAACAAAAAAAAGAAAGAAGAAAAATGCAAGTTAAGACTCTCATCTGTGTTGTCACCAAGAGTCACAACCTTACTTTTAACATTAAAAGGGTTATTCCTTTTGTACACAAGCATTATTAAATATGCATAGAGATTTTAAACATGAATCCGCAGAGCTGGTTGGCAATTCCTCGTCTGTGAAAATGCAGAACCATGTCTCTTGACATTTAAATATTCTACAGCTTTAAGCGACAGATTGCAAACACGCATGCCTATAAATGTGACAGTGATTCATTTGAAGTCTTCTGGTTTTTCCTCTTCCCTCTATGTCCCCTTTTACCTTACCTTCTCTAAAGCTAAGGATACTGTACATATTATAGGCTGACATCATCACACTTTACGGTGAAATCATTGTTATCTTTACATTTGTTGGTTGTTTCAATTGTTGATTGCTTTCAACCTGACTCCTTTCTGCTTTCATTAAAGCAGTTTGTCTGTAATTGATAGGCAGGAGACAAAGAGACTACATAAACTGTTTGACCCAGCAGTACTTAATTAGCCAAATCTATTCTTGCAATATTTAGTATAAATCTAAATCCATGCAGACATTTTGCTGGATACAGAAAAATCTTGCAGTTGTTACATTGCTTCCCTTCTCCTCTATCTTTATGAGCACTATGCTTAAAGTCATTAGATAAATGAACAGCTGAATTGCTCAATTAATCATGGGTGTTGGCCAGAAGTGCAGCCTATATTTCCAATATTTCATTTGAATATGGCCTTTTTATAGTCATATTTTATATTACAAAAGTGGCATTCAGCAGAACCATGTTTGCACAAAGTAACTAGAATTGAGTTATGCAGAAAACCTCAGCAAACCTTTTATTATAACTATTAGTACTAAATATGAAGTGCGTAGCTGTATGTACTTCAAAATGTTCAGCATACATTAAATGCTGGAAGCTGCATAATAATACTAAAATGTAGTTGAATTATGCATGTAAATGTTGAAAATGTATTTCAGATTTGTTGGTTGTTTTATAAAGCCTGAGGTTTGAAGAAAACTACAGTCTGCCCTGTATTTTTATATCCCTTAAACATTCTATATTATTTATGATCTCAACATAATTATATGAAATACCTTCCAAGAATTCAACACCACAGCTTATGGTGCATGAGAGACGATTTCCATTCATTAACATACAGTGCAGGAATCCCAATGGATTTCTTATTAAACATTTCCACATGGTCCACTCCGTTTTATCCTGCAAATCCATGCTGCAGGATTACCATGGGTGAGGGGCTAAAAATAATGAATTTGAAACTATTTAAGCACATTTAAAGGAAAACACCAAAAAGCAAAAAAGAAAGGAAACATGACAGTTTTCATTAGATTAATGTTTTAGCACATTCAAAGCCTGTACAGATCTGCAGCACGTACAACATGTACTGCATATGTGCAACAATATCATATTGTTTCCTCATAAATTATTTTTTTTAGGTTTAAGAGAAAAGTAGTAAATTATGCATGATTTGATAGTTATATGTTTATTGTGGTTCATTACTATACAGCAGCAAATGTAGGAAAAAATGAAAAGAGTCATAATTACATTTCTACAAATAATCATCACCTATTGCTTTGGCTGGTGACACACACTCTCTGAACAAGCTCTTCAAATGCACCTACTGTATAAAATTTCCACAAATATAAACAAAAAAATAAAAATAATCATTCCCTTGTGATGTTTAGCATTTCCCGTAGCAGCTGGGTTTCAAAGTTGTTGTGGCAAGACTACACATGTTTAATGCTATTATCAGCGGGAGTTGGCTGACAAATTAAGTGTCGTATGACTGACACACACAGACTCCCACGTGATGGCCGTGATATTGCCACCATAGAGGAAAATAATTAAATGAAATGCATTTGAAGAAGATGCTTAAACCACAAATAAATCATGCACCACAAACTTCACATATGTTGAAGTACTGTTATTATCATCATTCAGCTTATTTATGGTCATATACTGTATAACCCTGAGGCAACACAACGCAGTTCACTTCAAGGAATCTGGACCTCTCATCTCTCTGTTACCCCCGCTTTCTTTTCCTCTATCCAAGGCCGGATTACCAAGTGAGCAAAGCAGGCCCCAGATTCATTGCATGTCAGTCGGAGTTTAGTAAAACATTTTTGATTGTCAAATTTGTTGCAAATGAACAAATTTGTACCACCTGATTCTGTTGGATTTGTATCAAAACCTATTATTATTTTTGTTTATATTGCACTCATATGCTACATATTCCTAAACAAAATAGTTCTTAATTAAATGAATTTACACAGAAAAACTGGGATCAGGTAGTGTTATTCCAGCATACAGTAGGAGTACTGGTCTCTGGGCTTATAATGAAGTTGTTATGTATAGTCTACTGTGTAGTGTGTACTTAATGGGAACTCGTTTGTGTGTGTATGTTTGTATGTATGAGTGCCACCCAGAGGAAAAACATCAAGTGATTAACGGGCCACCACCAATGACTTGGGTAGGGGTCTATAGGGGCCCAGCTGTAAATGTTTGCTCTGGGGCCCACTAACAGGTGGTTCCGAACAGCCACACTCGTGATATCGTTTAAAAATGGGAATAATGGCGCACGTTTTCAGACAGCCTATCAGTGACAGAAAAAGTTGTGTCAAGAAAGACAAAAGGGAGCTTTCTCACCTCCACACAGTTGACCAATCTCAGTGTGAAGTGGGTGTGAATGTCAGATTGTCAGTTTCAGAAAGTTGAACAAATGGTCAAACAGCCCCCCCAATTTGAACTTGGAACCGAAGCTATTCGACCATCGGAGAAGCTGGTTTGACGGAGTATACTGGCCCCTTTAGCATCGGGGGATCAAAAAACTATAGGACTGGAGAACTGAACATGCCAGGAAAATAAATTGGTCCAAATTAAGTGCACGAGGTGATGTGAAGCATCTCACCAAGGTTTGCTTATGTGTGTATTTGTACCAAATTTGTGTGAATGCAAGAGATTGTTTTGATTTGGAGCATCTGCAGTATGCATATTTGTGTTTGCACTTAACCTAAATATTCTCTACATTTCAGAAAGGTGGCAAAAGTTAAAAGTAGAACATAAGTCTAATATAAAATGGTGTCACTAGCTTTTAAATAATGAAAGTCAGTTCCTCGTACCGTAGCTCATTTATGGTTATGAAGTTCTGCATTTCATTGAGTGTGAACTGCATATAGATATCCTGCTCTATCTGTTTAAAGTAATAGCTGACAATACGTGCTTATGTTCTCCTCCCTTCATCACTACTTCTCTTATCCTCAGTCAGACCTGACAGAGTGATACATGTAGAGGATATGGGTGCACCTTATATGACTTATATGACACCGTCATATGACACACCAGACACAAGTTTCATAGGCAGCGGTAAAAATAGCCTTCTACAGGGAAACAAACAGGCACAGGAAGACTCAAAAAGCATGCAGGATGAAAGGCACAGCTTTCACATACTTTATCAAAGCAAAATTGTTATGCTTTTGGTCCTACATGACCTTCATCTGGTATGACTTGATACAAACTAAAAGCCTGACAATTTGATTAAAAATTTGCCTAGACAAAGTGTCCAGAAGCTATTTGCATTTTAAAGTTCAATATAGCCAAATTTTGATAAAGTGTCATGGTTTGTCAGTTCTCATTGTGATGCAGTTATTTCAACCTGATTCCATTTAGATCTCGAAAAAACCTAAATGTAATTATTATAAAGCCAGTGGCAATATGGGGGGAAAAAGCACTGACAAGGAGCATACACTGCAAAAAAAAATCACAGCGCTTGGTATATTACTGAATGGCTTTGAAGCACGTTTGTGTGACGCCATGATAAATGTGAATAGCTGTGTACAGCAGGTTATCAGCTTGTCATTATTAAACAGCTTTGACTGTCATTTATGTAACTGGATAAACACACCAATTAGAAAAGAAAATTATATGCAAATACAACAAATTATTCTTTTATTAGACCGTCACCATGATCTGTCTTCTGTCTTGCATTCGTCACTGTTGGTGTTAGCCACGATGCTCCCTCATCCTCCTCTGCTTCCTCGAATAGCACTGTTTCTATACCTCTCTCAGTGTTTACTGGATACCTCTTGCTTTCTCTGCCTCCCATACAAGGCAAAAACTGTGTAGGATTTTAAAAAGTTACTGAATCATTAGCCATATAATAATATTACCCTGGACGCTCTCAGACCTTTTGACCTATAGAAAAAGAAACCAGGGGCAAATTGGAGCTGAACAAAACAATAGTTTTATATGTCTGTTGTCTTGGTAACAGAGAGGGAAAATAAGTCAATGCAGAAAACAACAGTTTCACTAGTGAAAGGCACTTATTAAATTGTGTATTTTGGGGAGGGTTCATGGTTTCTCTGCACACACATAAGATTTGTACCCACAAACACAGAGCCGCCCACACATGCACAATGTGTAAAAAAAACCCTGAAATTTTTACTGCATCTACAAATATGAGGTGACTTCCCTTTGCAATCTTGTGAGTTTTGAAGGGAACTTTTCTTATCAAACAACTCTCCCCTTCCCTCCCTCCAACCCCAACCTATCTGTTTTCCTTCCCCTGTGTATCTGTCTCTCTCCTTGTCTATCTCTTTCACGCAATGAGAAGTTTCTCGATTTTCATTTTGTCTTGACCCATTTTAAATAGATAACTGTTGAGTAGGCAAGATAAAAGTGTCTTGTGCATATGCGAGAACAAATGTGTGGGTGTGTGTGTGTGTGTGTATTTGTGGATGTGTAAATGGGTGTGTGCAGTGCGGTGCAGAGATAGATATTCTTGTCATTGGGAGTTGAATTATCTTGATTAATAATTCAGGTGATAACATCCCCAGTTTTTGTCTCCTCATCTCTGGATATTCCTTTTCATTTATTATTTTATCTCCTCATTTTTTTATGTTTTTTTTTTAGAAAATGCCTTCATAAAACAGAAGCTTACATACTGTATCATAAGCAATGATATCTGCCTTCTACTATTATCCTTGAGTGAATGCAAAGTATAACAGACAGTGAAAATTCTACAGGTCGTCCTTGCTTCTATTTTCAGATATTTTACAATGTGAAACATTTATACAGCTAGATACAATAGATACACAGTGTTATAGCTAATTCTACAAAGTTTCAGCAAAGTGCTCAAAATGGCACTAAAGTCACCACAGTGTTTAAGCATATCTGTGCTGGTATCTGTGGTTATGGGGGAATGAAGTATGCTGCCTCCTCATGAATATTATATGAGCGAATGACAGATAGATGGGATCAATATGCCAGCCATATTGAATGACTTTAATGTCTTATAATGACTGCTGGTCTTGTCTTAGCCTCTCATAAATGAGGAGACAGACAAAGCAAAAGCCAATTTGGAAATTATATACAAATGCAAAAAATCTCCACACACGGATTTCATATTCACAAAGACATGTGACTCCCTTGCGTGCTGTGCAGTATGCCGTTTGCAATATTTGTGTGTGATATAACATTCTACTAAGAAAGGAGACAGAGCTATAAAAAGAGGGGGAAAATATGATTTGCTTCAATGTTTAATTTATTTTATCTTATGGTCTTGTTTTAGTTGTTGTTTTAACGCCTGTATATTATTAACTAAATATTTTTAGGTCGAGTTGCAAGTTGAGATCTGAAGTATGTTCACAAACAAATCCAAGCATGAAGTTCCCTCTCAAAGCTGGCATGAAACCTCCAGTTGTCTATTTATGGGAGTAAGAGAGAGCACTGTTTTCCTCTTTTCCCTCTATGTCTACCCTCCAACCCTTCCCAAGTGTCATGTTGTCATGCCAACATCTTTTCTAAACCAGGAGACAGGAAATGATTGCACCCCAAAATGACTTTCACACACACACACACACACTGAGCAAGTGAAAGCAAACACCCACACCCACCCACACACGTACACACATTTACAAAGTGCTCACATATACACACAAATAAGTGAAATGTAGCATACACAGAAATTCAGTAAATGAGTTTATGAATATATAAACATGTTTGAAAAGCAACATCATAAAACAACACACAATTTCTAAACATTTTTTATTTTGGCTTCTAGGTTTATTCTTGACTTTGGAAACAGCAGCTTAACTAAAAAAGCTCTCTAAGCACAAGGTCCAACTTTCTTGTTTCTGAAGCACTTCTAGGCCACGTGAGCAGTCCCACCGATGAGGATAGCCACAATTTGTGGTTGAAAGCTTTCGGAAACAACAACTAAATTGGACCTTATGTTGAGCAGTTTGTTTTTCTTATTTCTTTTTAGGTCCCATGGTTAACATTATGTTAGCATGCTTTACATTGCTGTAAAATTTACATTTGTTGACTAACAGTATACAGAATGAATATCAACTTAAAATCAGGACTTAATGAGGCAAACACATACTCATCTCAACATATCTAAAATGATTATGTTTGATTAATGAATAATGCAGCAGGTAGCTTATTCTCCCGTTGCTTTACTCTAATGTATTTGTCCCAGTGTACAAATGCATTGCATTGCTCCCAGTTGCATTTACGGATGCAGAAAATTCCTGAGTTTATTTATTTCAATTATTTATTCATCACCTCTGATTCACCACCCACATTTAAAAGTTTCTCAAGTCTCAGTTGGTTTGGTGTTGCTCTTGTGAATGGCTGTTGCCCCAGTCGGAGAAGCAAGTAAGTCAATGAAAGTCACCATAATGCAGCCAGTTGAATAATAAATAATTAATAATAATGGAGTGGTAACGAAATGACCATTCAATCTGAGTATCAGCTAAATGGCAATAGCTTGTGAATAAAAAGTTTGAAAACAAAGCTCACTCAACATTGGTAAATGATCTGCATTTATGTAGTACTTTACAACCCTACAATGATTGGATTACAATGCACCTTTTTCTGCACTACTTCACACTTGCTTAACTCTGAATTCCATCGTCTGCGATCGTCCAAACAAGGATTTGAACACCCTACCTCTCACATCCATAATGAGACTCATACCCCTAGAACCAACTAGCCACACTGATAATGTTTCAGCCAATTAGATGAAACCCTTAGGGGGATTTTAGACTAAAACAAAACTAAACTAAAACTAGACTGAGACAATGAAATACAATCCAGGAAGTCCAGTTGGAGTAACAGATTAATGCATTTAAAGGATTATCAGACGCCAAAACACTATACAGAGGTTTGTAATATTCACAGAGATTGTGAACACACACATTTCACAACTCTGGAAAGTGATCATGGCGGCAACAATTTTATCTTTCGTCACAACAATCGTGAGGTAAACAGTAGAAATACTGAATTCTCTTTACAAACCTCTGCATTGTTTATCCGAACCCCCTGCGTTGGGACCTGCAATGCTTGTGTAAAATAATGAGACAGACAAGTGAAGTGAGCCTTCAATGGCAGATCAAGGTTGTACTGAAAAACCCCAACTAGTCTTCATTTGATATAGGAAGGAAGTGGGAATGTGATATTGATGTGACTTGAGAGAAGAATGGCACACAAGAGGCAAACAAACTGAAGAAGACAGATGCTTGTCATATGCCCAAACAGGAAGCACAAAGATAGTAGAACTGGATGATTTGACATGGCCGATTTTTGTAGTTTTCATGTACAAAAAGCTTTGAAGATAAGAGTAAAAGCAGAGTGTAATTATAAGTCTCCTGTCCTCCACAAAGTTATTTCTGGTTACTATGAAGAGGGAGGAATTGAACAAGAGGAGTCCTTAACTGAATATTGTTTATCCATAGAAAAATCTAGGGAATGGATGTAGAGGTCAAAAGAAAACAAATTCCAAGAAAATTTCAATTTGACTGAAGTTCTGTCTTGATGAATGAATGTCTTGGTGATGAATATTTAATTCTAAACATGGTTGCTGTTGAAATAATGTATATATCTGTGGTTTATTAGCAGAATAATTAGCTTTAGACAAGTGACTATTTCGTTAGACAATTAACACTTTAAACACTCAAAGTAATACAGTAATTTGTCTAACAATTTAAGCTTAACATCATCCCTGGTTTACAGAGGAAAATAAAGGATTTATTCACAAAATTCAAAAAAGTTAATAGTGTGTTTTAATATCCACTGAAAATCAGTCAATCAATGCATCATTTTGAATTTATTTTATTTAAGCCAGCAGGTGGTACAAGTATTAAACGCAAAACAAAAACTTACCACGCACATGAAGAAAAAAGCAGGTATTAAAAAGAAAAAAACTAACACTCATTGCCTGCAGGTGGCGCAAATGTTTCAATTGCAGTTCCTTTCTTTACCTATAGGAGGACATGACATGGCTACACTTGGAGAGCTAAACCTCTGTTTCTATTTTCTTCTCCTGTAGGTGGGCTGTTGTCATGTCTCAAGCTGATCTAACAATAACTGAACAGCTCCCTATTTTAAATAATCTGGAGCCTGCTAAACATGAACGAGTGGGTTCATGTGCATTGTGAGTGAGTTACAAGCCTGATCCATAAGGTACATAACATCTAAAAAAGTATGGTGTGGGACATGTGGGCCTCCATACGTTTTTTCAGTGGGTCCTGTGGTACATTGCTGTTTCTCTATGTTTCATTGCATTTCTTCTGCATGTAACGGTTTTACCGACTTTGTTTACAGGAATTAAGGTATGTTTATTTGAAAGAGTGCAAAGGCCTGTGAGCCCTGCAAAAAGGAAATACAGTGTGCACTCATACCAGTGTATTGGTTTCCATTTTACCCACATGCCAGGATGTAGCTTTGCAAACTTTAGAGGTGTATAGGGACACAAACAAGTATTATATGAGTCACAATGACATCGCACAACCACAACACTATGCTGGAAACAGGAGCAGTTTTATATGTCAGTATGTGTGTAAGAGAGTAAGTGTGAGTTTGTATGCAGTACTGTAGTAAAATGCCCAGACTCTTCATCTTCCATGACTTATAGTGTATTAGGCTGATATCCATTTGGTAACTTCCCAATAGTTGACTCATCACAACAGCCCCACTACTGCTCTCTCTCTCTCTCTCTCTCTCTCTCTCTCCCTCTCTCTCTCACACACACACATACACACACACACATTATCATGAATCAGCTGATGGTTAAAAGCAAAAATTATATTTATGACTGTATACACATCATTCCAAAACTCATTATTCTAAGGCCTGTCTTGGCAAGATTAATATAAGGCCTTGCGGTGTGTTTGTGTGCTGTGTGTTGTGTGTGTGTGTGTGTGTGTCCTGCACTAGTGTGGAGTTTGTGGACTGATGGAGTCCTGATTGATTTGATAAAAATGAAAGCCATTGATTCTGTCATGAATTTACAGCACCTCATTTACATAATTCAGAAAGCTGAGTTGCATCTTAGTACAGACATTAATGGAAACAGTGCTCCCTGCAGTGCCCCCCCTAGCACACACACACACACACACACACACACACACACACACACACACACTTAAATCAACCTGACTGTCGAAATGCACTACATTAAATAAATGCTTACCAAGCAGGCAGATACTAACATACACAAATCACATTTGATGCACCTTTGAAACATGTTTTAAACACTTTGATTTCAGCACAGTAGCTGTTTATTGGTTGTGTAAAGCCATACAAACAATGGTAACCATTGCTTTTAAAGTCTTTCTATATTGTAGATAAAAGCATGTCAACAATGGAAAATTACTAGGTAATCATAGCTGCATTAAGTAACTACAGCTGTATGAAGGAAATGGCAAGTAAGTAGCAAAGATGGAAGCATGAAAGTAAATCACAGAAACAACACTTTTCAGTCTTTAGTTGGAAACAGTGGGAATTTCAAAGAACATTGTAGAAAATATACTGTTTTATCCAATACCAAGAAGAGCATGACCAAACATCCCAGTTTAGCCGTGCTTGCCAGGACTCGACAACACAATTTCAAGTTTTATTCTTACAAGATTAGTAACATTCACAATTCACCCAGACCAAAAATTTAATAATCAATGTACACATATTACACGTAAAAAGCAAGTATTAGTTTGTAAATGTGTCTCTACTGTGTGTCTACTTGTTGCCATGACACTGAGTCAGACTTCAAGTACGAGTTTGTCTCGCAGTCACACCTGCTGGTTCTGTCAGTTGGCTTACATGGCAGTGTAATAATAGTCATGCCTGAAAACAAAATGATCATAAATTAAGGACTGCAACACATTCACCCACTTCTTCATCCAATACCCCATAATTCAACTGAGCTATTCTGCAGTCACTAAGAGTCCACAACTGTTTATCTTTCTGCTGCTCATGCAAAACTATCAGGTTTGCTTCACTGGGGCTGTTTTTGACGACATATTTGCTTCATCATTACTGTTGCTGCCTAATTAATTTCCCCATATGGTCGATGTAAATCCTGGTGATGTACTGTACCTAACCCTAATGGATGGTGTGGTTATGGTCCTTAAAGAGGTTTGTTATTCCAAGAGATGTGGGCTGAGAGGTGACATTTGGCAGTGGAAGCTCTCCTGTTTTGTGGTGATAGTGTAGCAGTCCTGGAAAGGACTGCTTCACACTCAGCCAAAAGGGTCACCCTGTCAGTGCCACGTTAGCATTGTTGTTTAGAGAGCAGGAGGTCCTGGATTTGCAGCTGGGACTCTGCTATAACATGCAGAGCAGCATGGATGAAACACACTATTGAACTTGCCATCAACTGCTTCTAATTGACTAATAAAGCTTTTAGTTTGTGATTTTACCCCTGTACACATCCTTTGTAAGTAGGTTTAAAATAGTTTATAATGTCCTGATATAGGGTTAATGATAATTAAATGTATGAATAACCAATTATAAGATATGTACATATTAATTTTCTTATGGTAATTTTACAGTGTGTTATAAAGCATTTATTAGCTATTTATGTACAAATCAGTCACAGGTTGCTTCAAAGATGTTTATAAATGTTGAGTTTGAATATTCATTCTTGACCTTGAAAACAGTAGTTTGTAGTACTTTTGAAAACACTGAGAAAAGCTAGTAAGTGGACCTTTAGTTAAGATATTTTGTCAAACTGTTTATAAATGTGTTCAAAACTAGTAAAGACATCTATATATCGAAACATAAACACAGAAGCACACACATTATAGTCAAATAAACATCTTGACATTATGCCAAGTGAAACATATTTACCCTGAGATGTCAGCTCTAGACAGGAAGTATAAAAGGAAAAGACGGAGAGATAAAATGAGAAAATGATAGTTAGAGCTCACCCACCCAGTTACCACCCAGTTATCCGTGGGCAGCAGAGAGAGAGAGATGGAGGGGGAGAATGACTGACAGATGAATGAAGGATGCTGTGAAGTCTTCTGTGTTGCTTTAATTGGATTTGAAAGGGCTGTCATTGTGTGGAAAAATATTGTAGAGAGAAGAGACTGTTGCACATGTGTATGCACACATATACACAAACACACACAAATCCACAACCACAAACTTGGCAAATCCCTGAGTTCTTGGAACAAGAACAAAATGTATAATTTCAAAAGATTCATAAAAACCATGAATATGTGTTAATACAGCTCATTCACTGCAAATCAATGCAGATTTTTTTTCTGTTTTGTGTAGCAAAAGATAAAAAAAGCTTCTGTTGTAAAGAAAAATCCAAAAACAGATGAGGCTTCGGTCCGATTGTAATGACTCTAAAATTTAAAAAAATCTGTAATGGATAAAGTTACTATAGTGAAAACTATAATCCATTCATGATTTCACCTATTAAGTCAATGTCATTCATACTTATTTCATTCTATGTAAAACACAGTAATTACAAGTCACAATTCGCTAATTTTACTATTCATATCAGAGTCAGAATCAGCTTTATTGGCCAGGTATGTGTACACGTACAAGGAATTTGACTCCGGTTTTTCTTGCTCTGAATGTACATGCAAAGAAATAGACTTAAATACAGCTAAAACAAGGACAACAAGCTCAACAAGGTAAAAAAAAAAACAAACATTAAGCTACTATGTGCAAAATATAGATATATATTTTTTTAGAAGTACAAAAAACAACAACAGTAACATTTATAGACAGTAAGACCATTAGTGCAATGGTTCAGAGTGAAAATGGTGCTGAAATTAAATGATTAATGTAACAGGTTGATTTATATACATGAGGCAGGTGGATATGACAAGTATATACAGTATGTACAAGTATGTACAGCGTGCGTAGATTTAAAAAGTGAAAATATTTACAAACAATGAGATAAATTTACAGGTACAGTGGATATTTGTGTCACAGGGTTATTGCACAGGCATTGTTCCTGACACTATGTGACTGGTGTTAAGTGTTCATCAGAGTGATGGCCTGTGGGTGTGACTGTTCTTGTGTCTGGTTGTTTTGGCGTGCAGTGCCTACCAGAGGGGAGAAGTTGGAACAGGTTGTGCCCAGGGTGAGATGGATCTGCAGTGATGTTTCCTGTCCGTTTCCTGACTATGGACGTGTATAAGTCCTGAATGGAGGGCAGGTCGGCACAGATGATCTTTTCTGCAGTCCTGACTTGTTGTTGTAGTCTATTTCTGTTCTGTTTGGTGGCCAATCCAAACCAGACAGTGATGGATGTGCAGCGAAGAGACTGGAATATTGCAGAGTAGAACTGGATCAGCAGCTCCTGCGGCAGGTTGAACGTCCTGAGCTGGCACAGTGTTGGGGGGCTTCTCCTGAAGTCCACTTTCATCTCCAGTTTTGAGAGTGTTCATCTCCAGGTTGTTCTGACCGCAGCAAAGGGCCAACTGTTCAACCTCCCATCTGTATGCAGACTCGTCACCATCCTGGATGAGGCCGATGACCGTTGTGTCATCTGCAAACTTTGGTGTGAAAGATGTCTGGGATGATGGTGTTGAACGCCAAGCTGTCCACAAACAAATCCTGACAAGTCCACAAACAGGATCCTTGGGTATGTCCCTGGAAAGATGAGGTGTTGTAGGATGTAGTGCAGTCCCATGCTGACTGCATCATCCACTGAGCTGTTCGCCCAGTAGGCAAACTGCAAGGGGTCCAGCAGGGGGCCTGTGATGTCCTTCAGGTGAGTCAACACCAGTCTTTCAAAGGACTTTGTGACTATAGACGTCAGGGCGATGGGCCTGTAGTCATTTAATTCTGTGATGGTTTGTTGAAGATTTGTGTGAAGATGGGGGCCAGCTGATCAGCACAGACTGTCAGGCAGGAGGGTGACACGTCGTCTGGTCCTGGTGCCTTCCTGAATTCTGTCTCTGAAAGAGC
Source organism: Siniperca chuatsi (assembly GCF_020085105.1). Lineage (NCBI taxonomy): Eukaryota > Metazoa > Chordata > Actinopteri > Centrarchiformes > Sinipercidae > Siniperca > Siniperca chuatsi. The sequence goes on from NC_058044.1 coordinate 15,100,140, forward strand.
CGACACACATCCTCTTTGCAGATCCTGAGTGCAGGTCAGTGAGCAGGATTGCGGGGGTGCAGGGGGTGTAGGTGGTTGTTTGATGTCAGAGCAGGTGAGGGGTGTGAATGTGGGCATGCCAAACCTACAGTAAAACACATTCAGGTCGTCAGCCAGTTGGTTATTCTCCACAGTGTGGGGGTATGGTTTCATATAGCTGGTTATTTCCTTCAGGCCTCTCCATACTGTTTTTCAACTTCTCAGTGTAGCTCCTCTTGGATGCCCTGATCTCCTTCATCAGTATGTTTCCGGCCTGGTTATACAGGATTCTGTCCCCACTTCTATAGGCCTCCTCCTTGATCTGACGAAAAGATGCTTGAGTTTTGCTGTAAACCAGGGTTTATTGTTGTTGTATGTGCAGAAGGTTTTAGTCAGCACACATATATCCTCACAAAATCTGGTGGCTGAGGTTTGCTCTGTTAAAATCCCCAAGAACGATGAGCAGGGAGTCAGGATGGTTTTTCTCTATGTTCGTTATCTGGTCAGCCAGGTGTAACGCCTCACTAACACAGGCCTGAGGTGGGATGTAAACACCGACCGGAATAAATGAGAACTCCTGCGGTGAATAAAATGGTTTACATTCTATCAAAATAGTCAAACATACCCCAAACCTTCAACAGGTGGCAGGAACTTTTCTATTTCAGTCCATCATTTCTGTCTGTGTGACATGTTGGCAGTTACATCTTGATGTGCACTTTCTTATTCAACTGGTATTTTTGTGCCGTGCACACCTGCCATGAAATACAATGAGCTGCATGTAAATGTGGTATCATAAGGCAAGGACTTGGTATTTATTTGTGAATCAAGTCATGGCAACAAGAGCCCCCAAAGACCACATCTATTCTCATTGCCAGATCTTCTGGTGCTTCCACTAGCATGCAAAAACACCCATTCATACTGATCAATCAAAACCCTTTTGAAACTAATTTCACACACATGATTGCCCAAAATACTTCTTGAACGATAGAACATCAAAAAAACAAGTTTATACCCTGATAAGAGAGAGACAGGAGCATGAGATGGCACCATTTAAACTGACCATGAATGTTGACATTTTATTGGTATCTTAGACACTTTTCAGAATTTTGTATGTGACTCTTCTTCTTCATATAATTACCATTCATAATGATGGTGTCTCTTATCATTGTTTGGCAGATGATAACCAATTATATTGTATATTTGGTCCTGTAATTTGTAAATCGTGTGATCTCTGTAGAATTATCTGGCTGAAATCAAGAATTAGTGTGAACATCTGAACAAACTAACACAATGCTATTTTTGTAGTAGTTTTTGTGGGCAGTGGCATGAGAATCAAGTTAAATGTTGCAATGAATGACCCACACTACAAACTGGATCCACACTGGAAATACAGAAGAGGCTAAACTGATCACGAAACATCTGAAAATTAATGTTTACAATGTTTAATAAGTGTTCAAGTTCAAATTCACACTCATTCAGACACCATCTACTCTTTGTTCTCTCTCACCCTTTGTATTCACTGTCACTTTCTCTGTGACTCCTCACTTGTCTCTCCTGCCAAAGTGTATTAAAAATAATTTAGTACAATTAGATACACCTTTATTTCACCTTTGTGTTTGAGTTTGTATTATAGAAATGTGTCTCAAACTGTACATACACATAAGCAAAATGTATGTTATACAATAATATATTTATACAATAATACTATATTATTACACTATAATTATACTAGGTGTTTGTATTGTTGTGAAATTGAGCTTATAAGTTCCATTGTAATTACCAAAGAACATATATATCACTGTGGTCATTACATTGTTTGAATTGGATCAGGTCAGTTTTGGTTTGTCTTGAACAGCACAGGAACATAATGCTATTCCTATCCTGGGCACAGTGGGCAGTACCTGCTCTTCCTCTCTCATCTCCATCACCTTCTTTCTATCTTTTTCTCCTCATCTTGTCCCGTATCTCATCCCTTCCCATAGCTGAGCTTTGATTGACAGAAATTGGCTGAACTTTGTATAAAAAAATAAATAGTGGAGGCTCTCTGAGGCCCCTCTCACCCCTTGCAAAAGGCACAAAATGTTTAGTCTTTCCCCAAGAAAGGGAAATCGGGGTACCAAAAAAGAAAAGAAAGAAAGGGAAGAGAAAGAAAGCAAACTGAGGGAAAACAGCTTATGACTACATAACCTTCAAAAGAAAGGTGAGCACAACTAACATAGTATAAAGATGGTTTGGTTGGCTACTAAAAGTTATTACAAGCAATCATTTGACATTAAGGTGTCGGGGACCTCGTGGTAAAGACAGTTCTTTTGAGTGATATTTAGCCTCTTTTCCAGTAAGCTAGCATGACATGTTTGGTAGCAACAGATTCATTGCAATCTTAAGATTCATATGATTCCACCATCTTAAAAACTGAGCCTGCAACAGCCTTCAAAAGACAGTCATGTTAATGCCAGATAATCCACCATCATTTTCATAGGGTTAAAAGTAGGCCAAGTAAACCAAGAACTAAGGAGAATAATTCCAATTTTAAGATCATGGTGATCAATAAGACAGAGTCTAATTAAAATATAACTTATGGTTCTATATTTCATTTTTTGATGGTTAAATTATGTTAGAAATAGGCCTACCAGTAGGCTGCAGTTTAATTTTTGGCCTATTCAAACAAGACAATGAAAAATAGGGTGGTGTCTCATAATCAAGGTCAATATGGTATATTATAAACAGGTTAAGATGCTATGTCAATCCTGTGTGCACAACATGGCCCTCAGTTTCAGAAACAGCCACAGAGAGTGGAGCAGTGGCAGGTCCCTCATTATCTCCTTATAATGTTACTGAGGACATGAGACAAGGTGAGTTCATATAGTGGTAACTAAAAGTTATTCCAAGGATGGATCAAGAGTGAAAGGGGGGCCCACAGAGACTGCTTGTATAGGGCCCAGAATTTTGTGGTACACCTCAGTTTATAAGTCTACCATTGGAGGGATGGAATTAACGTTAGATGGCTAGCTAGCTAGTTAATTCACTCAAGTGAAACTAACTATCATGATGGATGGCCACTGTTTAATGTGGCGCGACCACACAGGAGCTATTTGTCAGATGATGTCTGGATGAATGGCACTGAACTACAAGCAGTCCACTAGTAAAATTTTTGCCTGTCCAGTTTCCTCAAGTTGTTGACATAATCAAAGACCCACCGTGTTGAGTAAAGATTTTGTAGTAAGGACAAGATCACGCACTTCATCACCCACCCACCCACACACAAGCAATGATGATGATCAGATGAGCAAGTCGGTAATCATGGTGTTGTGCAATATATTTGCAGCACCAAAGTAAATTTATTTTTAGGCAATTATTTCATGACTTTTATTATATACACCTCGGAAAAATAAAAAATAAAGTTAAAAAGTAGAATAAGTAAGATGCATAAAATCTAGTGAAATACAGCATTTTAAAATAAGTGCAGCAGTGCATAAATGTGAAGCAAAGAGCAAAAGAGTGCCTGTATCAGGAAAGTCATATCTAGTTAAAGAAAGTGAAGAGATACGTTTTTAGCTTTCTTTTAAAAATATTTAGCGAGTTGGCTTCCCTGATATCTACAGGTAGTGTGTTCCTGGCTGCATCCCCGATTTTCTTTCGGCTGTTGCTGGGAAGCTCCAATAAAACAGCAGCAGATGATCATAGTGTTCTTGAAGGCAAGTAGTGAACAAGGGAGTTAGCAATGCAGCTGCTCCAGCAACAGATTCTCTTAATCTCATTAACACAGTTATTGTTTAACCATGGGGAGATTCTGTCAGTCAACCTCTTTTTAACTGGCTTTAAGTGCAGGAGCAGTATTTAAAGCAGATGACAAGATGTTACTGAAATTTTCAATGTCATGTTATGCCATGTCATTTAAAGAGCAGTCATATGGAATTTGTAACATTTATCTAATCTATGCACAATATACAATAGTGTGCTATTTTACCCTCATAATATTTTCATGAAAAATGGGCATAAAAAAACTAATGGTTGCAATTTATTCCTAATTCAAAAACTTTTTAAAAATAGTTTCTTCCATTGTTTTGAGAATGAAATAGATGGTAAAATGTGTTGCAGGGCGCCCTGGTAGCTCACCTGGTAGAGAGTGCGCGGCATGTAAGACTGAGTCCTTAATGCAGTGGCCAGGGTTCAATTCCAGCCCTTTGCTACATGTCATCCCCTCTCTCTCCCCGTTTCCTGTCTGACTTCAACTTCACTATCCAATGAACGCATAAAAGGCCCAAAAAAATTCTTTAAAAAAAGAACAAAAATGTGTTGCAGCAGGGAGAGGATGTTGTGGCCACAGTCTCCTGTGCAGTAAATCTCTCATGATGCTGCCTTTCAGTATAAGCAATTTTTATGTTCTGCTGTGTTTTGCACAGCTGTTCAACAGGTATGAGACAAGTAATATGATTAGCTGAGAGGTTTATCATTGATCACCACACCCTCCAAATTATATTCCACTTTAGCCACCCATGTTGCAAATACCATGCATAAACTGTGCTTGTCTATGAATAATTTAAAAAACAGTAGAATATAATAGTCAGAATGAGGGGTCAAAGGAGAGCGAGGCAGTCTGAAGGAAATAAAGGAATGAGGTAGTATTGTCTTCCAGAGGATGAAGTCATTTTCTCCAGACACAATGTTCCTGTTAAGCATCATGGGAAAAAGCTGACAGAGTAATGGATCACCTCTAGCAGGAAAACACACACACACATTTATACACACTCACACACACAAGAGGCAAACGTAGAGAAAGCAAGAGCACAATTTCAAAAACTCACACATTCAGTCTCCATCACACAGGCTCTTGTCTTGCAGCAGCTCCGCCTCTCAAACTGTGTGAGGTAACTACTCACAATTTTGTGTACAGTATTGTAAAGTCTTACCCTGTGTGTGTCAGCTTTTTTGTGCACAGGAGTGTTTGTGAGCACTCAGGTTGTAATTATGAGTACTGAGGTGAATTACTGCTAATAATTCCAGGCTGGACATCTGTTGAACTGGATGGATAAACTAGAGGATTAAATACACTAACACATGTGCAAGCGGATTTACACATGTGCATGTGCACACACAAAGTATTGTTAAATTTTCCATTTTGTCACCCAGGAAGAGTTATTGTAGTAAAAGCTGTGCACTGGTTGCTGTCTATCTACCTAGAGGAACCCATCCTCTACACAGAGCTGATGGTGCTTCAGAGCACCTTAAACCTCTGTGTAATACCCCTAAGGTGCACCCCGAGGTGTAACTGTCAGTGCAGACTTCTATTCCCATGTACAGTGATTCCTGCCACAGTTGATCTCATCTAAGTTGTCTTAAAAGAGGGGATAACGTGTGACCGGGCTCTGTGGCTCAGTGGTTAATGATGTCAGCTCAAAGCAAGGTTTAACTCTCAGCCCTGGTTTCTTTAATGTGAAGTTTGCATGTTCTTCCTGTGTTTTGGTTTCCCTCCCACCTTATCCAAGTCAGGTGAATTGAAGATTCAAAATCGCCCTCAGGTTTGAATTTGTTTGTCTGTTTATGCATTAGCTCACAGTGCACAAGCAACCTGTCCAATGTGTTTTTCTGTCTTCCCTAGGATTGGCTCAAGAACCCCTGTGACCCTGAAAATGAGTAAGCGGGTAGGGAAAACGAATGAACTGCTCTGGGCTATTATTGTTTCTGTTCGCTTTGTGCTGCTGCTGTGCTCAAATATTTCTAACCTGCATTCATGCACACAGCCTATACACAACATACTGTGGCTCTGTAAACAATGGTAAATGCTTGTGGGAATATATATTTGTACATTTCTCTGAGTTTCTGCTTCTTCCATCTGATAACATGATCTGATACTGGCACCATGTACGTTATCTAAGCTTCCTTCCTCTGTCTGTTTTGGAAAGTGCATAGCTATGTGCAACTATATGTACAGTAACTCGAATAATGCAAGATTGTCAATGTTTTGAGTTAGTAATGAAGTTTTAGCTTTTATTTTCAATCCCACTTTTTAATCTAATATATTATTAGCTTATTTTAGTTAAGTCACTGAACTCAGTTGAGTCTGGATGTGAGTCTGGATCAGAGGTCATACTGTAGATGGGTCTCACAACTCCACACACAAATGTAACCAAATCTGCACGTGTCAGTTAAGGGCTGGGCTGGGAAATTTGTGCATGCAGATTTAAATATCTATCTAAATGTATAGGTGGACTACTTAACATTTATTCAGGTTGGGTTTTATTTATTTGTAAAATTGTTTTTTGGTATTTGTTTGTGGATAGGAAGATGCTTTTGTGATCATAATTTAGTAAATAGTAAGCTACCTTTTTTTTCCTTATGAGATGTTACAATACAGTTTTTAATAAATGCTGATCCTTAAAAATGATTTACAATGTATTAAATTAAAATATACAAATATTAAACTCTTAAATGTAAATCCATGTTCATGTACACAACTTGAATCAATCAATGCTTTTTCAAGCATCAGAGTACAAATACATAAAGGTTTCTTCTACGGTGACTCATCTAGATTAAAAATATGGAAGAAGCTTTTGTTTTCAGTGACGAACAGACTGAAAATGTGCCAAGAAGAGTGTTTGGAGACTGAGCAGCTCTGTTGTTCTGCATGTTGTAAAGTTTTACCTTTAGTTTTAGAGTGTTTTCTGTTTTTTTAATAGTTTTCCTTATAAATTTTACCTCCCTAACACAAAAGAAAGTGACAGAGACATTTTTAAAATGTGCATCTGTTTCACGGCAACTCAACGGGGCATCCTTGAAAACACACCAATGTTGCCAACTTAGCAAGTGTAGTGTTGGAATTGATGACTTTAGTAACTTTATTTTGCAAACAAGTCTAGTGATAAATCTCAAATGTTTGAGCAGACATCATCTACTCTTCCTTCAGGAGAGTTGCTAATACAGCTCGGTGAATCTGCAGTCCTCCGTGCTCGCTGTGGCTCAGGGTTGACAGCTGTGTTCACTGTGTGGGAGAGAGGAGCAGCCACAAATGCTCGACCGCACAGCAGCCAGACTGAAACAGGTAAGTGACTGCATAATACCCTCGACAGTATGTGAAAACAGCAACAGTTTATTTGTTCTGGCCACTCAGTGCATCTCACCAGTGGATAGCTAAACTAGGGATACCAAGTCTTGTTTTTCAGTAAATAATACTGTTCACTTCTATTCACTTTACAAATTTATTTCTTTTATTATTTATTTAATTTACAGTGAACAATATCAATGATACAAATGCATTTTCATTATAAATTATTTATACCTGAATAATATTCACTTCTTAATATCACAGTTTTTTTTAGATATTCAGACACATTCTGTATTGGCCTTCCCTCTCTATCACTATGTTAACAGCTAGTGATTCACACCAGAGCATCTACTTACAAAACCTAATAGCAAACTAGTAGCCAGGGGTCTATCCAAATGTAGCAAATATTTTTGCAGAATTTTCAGAAAATCTGCAAAAGAAAATGCAAATTTATGCGCATTTCCATCCACTACCGTTATGCAAATATAAGGAGTTGATTCATTGAGATAAGCAGTAGGTGGCGCTAATGGTCCAGTCAGGTAACATTAAACCACCGCAGAAGAACAGAGCGCAACAAGATGATGTAATTAAAAGAGTGCCAGTCAAACCTCAAATGATGGGGGAAAAAAATGAGAAAATATGATGGAAATATGGTATTTATGTTTATTTCATGTATTACTTTGAAGAAGGTTAAAGTCTGCCGCTATTCTTTGTCTCTCCTGTGGAGTGGAAGCTTCAGTGGACGTTTAAGTCATATGCTTCATGTACGTCATGATTAAGTCGCAAAGTTTGTTTCCATTGCACTTTGTCGCATTTAGCTTTTATCGATATACCAACTTTTCCACCTCAGCCAAGTGTAAAAACGAGTATTTTTCAAATTTTATGCATTTCCACTCAGGGTTTTTTTATGCGCAAATTGAAAATGAGCATAAAAACAGGTGGATGGAAACACACCTAGTGATGCATGTTTTGGACACTCAGCACATGCTGTTAATCTTGACCTGCAAACCGAACATTTATACTATCTCCAATTGCACTTATGTTCATTCAGTCATTTGTTGTATTCTCAATATATTCTTTTATTACAAATATTTCATATTATTCTGTGGATCATTTTGTCTACAGCAGCAGTAACCCAACATCCCCAAGGGGATCTTTATAGCTTCATCTAATTTCCAAATAAATGAATCCAATACAACATTTTATGGATTTTACTTTAAAGAACCATCTATACATTCCAACTATATTAGCCATTTAGTGTGAAATGACCTGCGATCCTGCAGCATCTACAGACAAAGTAAAATTGTTTTATCGGCATCTATAAATTATGATGCTTTTTGGTATGGGGATGCAAAAATACATTTTGGTACCTCCCACACACACAGATAGACAGACAGATGGACAGATTGATGACTGACAATGAGGCGGATGGACTCTCTGATAAATTAACAACAAGATTGATAACTGGAGAGAAAGAAAGATAGACAGAAAGAGAGGGCAAAGAGAGACTGGCATGCATGTGAGGACAAACAGATGGACAGACAGTTTGAACAGACAGACAGATGGTGCTTCTATTAGGAAAAAGCAGACTTCGATGAGATGGACAAACAGTCTATCAGACTAGCAGACAGACTTACTAACAGACAGAAATTCTATTGGGATGCACTAAATGGGCAGACAGAAAAATGAACAGGCTTGACATTCTGATGTAGAAATGGGGCTGTGATGCCCGGGGCCAGGTGAAGAGAGGACGTTGTATCTCTGAAGACCATCGACATGAGGAAGGACTCAGCTTTAAAGAGTGTATGCAGATGTGTGTGTGTGTGTGTGTGTGTGTGTGTGTGTGTGTGTGCATTTGTGTGTCTGACACTGTCCATTACCGAGGTACTAGATAAAAGTAGTGAACATGCTGCCAAAACAAGGTGCTAAAAGACTGAAAATACTAATGGCAAAGGATTTGGACACTCACACACATCCACATGCACAAAATACACATACACGTGCATACACATACTGACACACACACACACACACACACACATAGGGCAGAAGGACAACAGGGACATCTGTTCCACAGTTTTATCTCCTTTCTAGCAGAATGTTCTAAAGGCACATGGTGATGTACGAAGAGAGCAACAACTAACCTTATTTTACAAAATGTTGAACTCTAAAAATGCCACCTTTCGCTCCCTTAAGCCCACTATCACTGACAAATTTTATTCATTTATTTAATCAAAGCCACACATGAGTACAGTATGAAATAGGTAAGGTAAACAATAACGGGGGCATCAGGGAGGTGGAATGTATTCGCTGCTCTGCATAAACTTGTTGTTTTTTTTTAACTTTTTTTTTTTTTGAAGCGTATAGTTTTGAGGCCTGTTCCTATTGAGCAAAAACATAAACATCCATTTGAAGGCTTAATAGGGAGTTGTGGAAGCACTGCTTGTGTGGTGTGCGTATGTGTGTACCGAGTCCCCCACAGGCCCTTAAGTGGTGTGTATTTATAGAGTGTGTCTCTCTGAGGCCCAGAGGCTGGTTATATGAGCCCCTTCTAATGGCTAGGAGGAGAGGAAACAGCCACAGTCATGTTCTCACAAAACAGACACACATGCATGCACGCATACAGACATGCACACACATACACGGGCATTAGATAAGGCAGTTAAATGTGCTGTTGTTTCGTCTGCTCTTGGAACAACTCTGGCCTCTGAGGGTAAAACTATGACCTTTTTTACATGAGTAAAAACGATACAAACAAGATAGGCTCCATAAAAAAATGGATCTGCAGCACACTGCAGTCCCTTTAAGATCAGAATTTAATTAAATCTTATGATTTAATCTTATACATTTTTCTCTCATCCTGTATAGCTGCTGGTGGAGCTTTGGCCAGGACAGGGATTGAGGCTGAGTTCAGACCAAATGGAAAATCCCATGTGCACCACTTTACTTCATCCCTCCTCCTGTGTTCTGAGGCCTGCAAATACAGGTGTTGCTGGTTCCCCTTGTCCTTCAGCGGCACCAGGGTTACACACAGTAAATGAGGTAAATGAAGAAAGAGAAGGGCCATATGGCTTTGTTTGGATCTGTACACAGGCCAGCCAGAGTATGTGCACATGTCAGTGTGTGTGTGTGTGCGTGTGTGCCTGTTTGATCTGTACGCAGGCCAGGCAGCGCTGAAACAGCAGCAATTTAACTGATGCTCCCACCATATGGTTAGAGTGATAGCATTAGAGAACCTGCGCTGAACCTGAAAAAGAAACAGAGGGAGAAAGAGGGGGTAGTGTGGACCAGAGCTAGTGGCCAGGATTTGTAGCGCAGCCCCATAATGGTACACTGGCATGCAAATCATGCAGAGATACACACATGCAGACACGAGTGCACAAGAACACACACATACGCTACATAATGTACCTACAAGTGTGCAGGCACGTAAATGCTAATTAATGTGTGTGATCATCACACTGACCGAAGTGTGCTTGCGGGGAAATACTCACAGGCTTGAGCACAAGTGTGTGTGTTTGTGTGTGTGCGTATGTGCGTGCACACACACACACACACACACACATACACACACAAATGCATAAACATAAGCGCAGAGTTATCCTGTGTGTTTCAGCAGTCTGGTTGATTTATGCCTTGAATGCTGCAGTGTTTTAGGTGGGATCTCAGGGAATTCACAGCCATATGTCCTCATTTTCTCCCTCTCTCTACACACACACACACACACACACACACACACACACACACACACACACACACACACACACACACACACACACACTATTTTCAGCTTAAAGGGCAAGGGCAAAAGAAGAGTGTGTAGGTCTTAGAGTGCAAAGTAGGGAGGATAAGGGCTATAAGGCAGACGGTCCGAATTTTCTGCTCCAGTTAGAGGGAAATTCTCGGCTCCTGCTTTGGGAGTCAATGGACAAGTGGGATGAAAGGACAAAAGGTTGTAACTTGGACGCTGGTATACTGGTGATAAACTGGTGCAATTGACTGATAATACCCCGGTGTTTTGTTCGTACAGCATGGCACGTTGGGTGTGGTGTTCCAGATGTGAATGCGCTATGAAAATTGCACTAACAGTGTTCAACTCTGACGATTGCATCGCCACCTGTCACAGCCAAATGGCACATAAAAGGCCTTTTCTTAGAGAACCTCTGGACAGGACTGAGGTGGGAAAATCGAATGCAAATAATTTGATCAAGATATGCTACTATACAATTAAAATAGTTGCTTTAATGTCATTCTGACATGAGTAATACCATAAATCCACTTTCAAGAGGCTACAACAGAAAATATACATTCTTCTATTATACAATATGATAAAAAGGTTGGATAGAGTGAGACAGAAATAGAGTTAATATAAGAATATTGTAAAACACTATAGTGGTGTTGAAGAATCAATAAATAATAAGTAAATCAATTATTTATAATATGTTAAAGTCACTTTTAAGGCACTAAACATTATAGAAGATTATGAAATTATAATATAAGACTTGAAAAGATAAACTACCTGTAAGTAAATGTAGAGCAATCAAAAAAAGATTCTTTGTACTTGTTTATAGTATTCCCCACCAGTGTAATGCTTGTCTCTCTCAAACAAACAGAACAAACAGACTATAAAGTGTATTTCTCAAGTGCCTTCTCATTTTGTCCTTGTAAAAAAATCCTGGATGGATAATGCTATCCAAATAATGGAAATTCAGCTGTCTAAATTCAGCAGGCTACGAGTTACTGGTGGTGGGTAACATTACATTTTTAATGCAGTTCTGCTGTATAATAGAAAACATCTTCTGCTGCCTACATAACACAGAAATATGATCAATAATGCATGTCATGCTTAATTATTTTTTATGTAGGAGGAAATTAAATTGGTTAAATAAGACACTTAAGAAATAAACTACTGTAAATGAGGCAATTTGAAAGGTGTGGGGACAGTCCCTTCTTTTTTCATTGATTTTAGATGCAGTGTTTCCCCTCTGATTCACTGTCTGAGGTAAATGTTTTTTATTCTGTCTGACTGCTGAACTGAAACTTGACTGATCTGAAATACCATATGGCAAAAATAAGTTCAAGAAATAAATAGCTTACTGTATATGGTTTCTGTAAGGACTGTAGTGGAGGCAGGACTAATCTTCACCTGGTGTATGGTTTATTGCTCATTTTACCAGAGAAAACAATACAGTTCAGGTTGGTTGTCGAAGTGGCTTGTGGAAACACTATACACACAAATGAAAAATAAAAAAATTGTCAAAAAAACATACAAAAACTGAGCAATCAACCAAAGAAACACTTAGGCGTGGTCCATGGCTATTGGGCTGCTAGGACATGCTGCATCCAGCAACGTACAACTGAACTAATCTGCACTCCATTCAACAATAAACTGAATTGAGGACCCTGGCTTTTAAACAGGACATTCTCACAGACAAACCAAAGCTAGTTCAAAATCAATTAAACCATATAAAGAATATTTCTATGAAGAAATAATATAGAGAATGTCTACACATTATTCTAATTAAACAAATGTAGAAATATTGACAGTCTAAGTTGTTTAGGGTATTTTAAAAAGACAATCCCCTGACTCTACTCAACATGGTACATGAATTTGGACTAATTGTATTAATAAATGAAAAGTGTGAGTGTGACGAATGAATGTGTTGTTATTTCATTAACAGATGTGAATGATGTCAGTAGGCATACTAAAACTACATTAAATGTACCATTTTTAGCTAGTTAGCATGCTCTTTGTTTAACTGAGCGAATATGCCCGGGCTACACAATGCAATGGAAGAAAGGGGCAATGGCAACTTAGATCAGCTATAGAACTACAACTGTATTGTGCTAGCAGGATGGAATAAATATTAAACCTGCATAAACTAGAGTGTGTTTGGCCAGCGTACACGGGTTAGCACCGAGACAGTTTCAACACAGCTTATTTTAAGTTAGCCCCAGCTCTTCAGTCCATTAGTGCCAGCTTGCACCTGCAGATGAGGTTTGTAGCACAGCTGTCCAAAAACTAGAGACCTATGAATTAAAATGTCAAGAGAGGAGAAACTGGGATGAAACATCAGGCAAAAGAAAAGAGGAATTCTGTCGTGCAGTGATATGGAGAGTAGGAAGTGCAAATGAAGAGCAGTCTCACCACATGAGTCAAGCAGCTCTTTAAATACACTAACCATCCTGGAAGTACTCAGAAGATAGTGTAGGGTGTGTGTCGGTGTGCATCAAGGTGTTTCAGAAAGTGTATGTCACCTTGACTGTGTGCACAGCCCAACCGTGATTTTCATTCCTTTGGCAGACAGTCAGGACCAACTCTCACAGGAGAGAGCCATGACTTTTGAAAGCTGTAGACATCTTCATCTGAATTTCCAAGTGTTCAAGAGCCTACATGATGTCAGATTACATTGTTTGTGTGTGTCCTCAGCGGGGCAAGATGGATTAGCACCCAGTTTAACCCGTCCTTACACAACCTGACAGTGAGGCTCCCTGAGAGAGAGGCAGAAAGGAAGAGATCTTAGGTTGAATTCTATTATTGAAATTGTATCCTATCTTAATATTGAAATTGTATCTACATTCTGAGATCCATTATCTTCCATCTCTCTCTCTTGTTCTCTCTTTCCCTCTTTGTCTCCCTCCACCCTTTTCGCCTCCTGGTTTCTCAAAGGAGATCTGACAGACTTGGAGTGCAGGCTGGGGCACACAGAAAAGCATTTAGTTAGAACGGGGAGGGGGGTGACAGGGAGAAGGAAAGAGGAAGAGTGAGGAAAAACTTGAAGGGATAGAAATGTAAAGGAAAAGAAAGAGAAGGCAGAGAGAGGAAGAAAGGGGAGAAAATCTTGAAATTGTTTCTGCTCATCTTTCTCAGTGCGTTCCACTTCTCCTCAGTCGATCTCGCTCCTCCCTGCCTCTGTCCCTTTCTTCTTCCCTTCCTTCTGAAGTCTGAAATCTCTAAGGAAGCTCGCTCGTAAGGCCTAATTTATTTACCACCGTCACCCCAGCTGTATCACTTCGTCATTAATTTACCAATGTCACATTTGCATGAGCAGTTGGACAGCAACCCATGCCATGCTGCAGCTACACAAGAACATACATGCAGTGAATCTCATCCATAAACATGTACTATATTATTACTATTCCCTGCAGAGTTAAGGCGCTTGGTTATGAACCACTAATGAGCACCATTCTGACCCATATATGTTTGGATCATAGATCTACTTCTGTTATCAGCTGTTTTAGCCATTATCATGAATCTGCCTCGTTTTCTGTTACACACCACTACAAGGGACTAATGTGTTTTTATCATTTGTTTTACAACTGAGACCACTTTCCATGAATGTGAAAAAGGAAAATAACCCTTGATGAGCCAGGCTTGTTATAGTTTAAGTTTGCATTCTAAGAATTTAGACATGTATGCACCAGAAACACACACAGTGATGAGGTGTATGAATTAATCACTACAACGATCACAGAGACCAGGCTCCACCATGCTTGATAATTATTAGACAGAGACCCTCTGCTTGTGTGTGTGGGGGGGGAGAAAAGGTAAAAGGTGCATGTGTGTTTGAGTGTGTGGTTTCCAAATCTTCACAGCTCACTTGCCACCTAATATTCAAGCTGGTATTACATTGATTTTGCATCACTGGAATAACAAAGTACATTCCAATTCATTAAGATACATCAAACACATACATTTATGATGAAAGAAGATATTGAAAATCTGATGGAAAGCTTTCAATAATATAAGGGCGCAATGAAGCAATAATTCTCAAAGCCAGAGGGGTCTTCTACAAAATGTCAAAAGAACTTAATTTATTTATCAATCACCATACAAAGTTCATTTCGAGCTCTTAAAAAATCATTTCATTTGCTTTGCTTTCAAAGAGCATCATAGAAGGAAGGAGGAAAGTCATATATGGTTTCATGGGGCTGGGATTAATGAGATGAAACTACGATAGCTAGCTGAATTTTAACCTTGCGCATGCACAATGTGCAAGGCATATCTGTAACATAAGATCTGCTCTGTGGACATTTTAATGTAATCTCATCCTCAGTGGGCTGCAATGTAGCTGTAAAGGTCTAGATGTTGAACGTATCGCTCTGCTGTGAAGCAGAAACGGTGGAGTGGAAAGTGGAAAGGAGATCTTTATATTTCTTTCAGACTACAGACTGACAGGGTTTAAAGCTGCATTTGCACTTGATCCGACAATGTCAATGCATGTTGTCCAACTAGGCTTCAAGAACCTCCTCCTAACCAGGGATGAAGGCGAGCATGAAGGTGTACATGACTTTCTATCAGGGATGGGAATTTTTAGTGAAAGTTATTCATGTTTAGTGAGATAAAGAGAGCGAGACAGAGAGAGAGAGAGAGAGAAAGCAGTGGGGGACCTAGAGAAACTAAACTGAAGATTAACTTTATCCTTTGTGTAATTCTAATGAAATTCTGATGGAATTCTACTAAGTAACTGTTAACTACAGTATGGTTAAAGTTAGGGAAACGTTCAACAAAATATGGTTCAACGCTATGGTTAACTCTTGTTATTGCTCTCACTGACTGAACACAGCTTCTCTTTTTGCCTGCAGTTAGTAGCTACCGAGGAGGAGACATCGCTCTGTTTTGCGTCGCAGCTCTCTTCACTTTTCCCTCGTCTGGTATTTATTTGTCAGGATACCTCAAGGTATAACAGTACAGTATTGCTTTTGCTTATTACATTATTTATATTCCATTAAACATTACTTACATTATTTCGTTTACTTTACACTTTAATGACCATATAACTGGGGCCAGTGATATTTGTGAACAGATACTCTCTAATAGCCGCACTGCTGATATAGTAAAACAGAAAAGTGGCTCGGAGCACACATTGTTTGTGTGTGGTGGAGATTTGCCAAGAGAGAGGAGAGAATGTGCGTGAGAGAGCAAGATGGGAAGGGTTAAATATATAATTATTCTTACTATCCCCTGCAGTGAAGACCCTCCATTACTGAAGTTTCCAGTGTGTGTGTATGTGTGTGTTTGGGGGGGTGTAATGTGTATGTACCTGCACTTCTACATTTGTCTGTTAAATCTTAAAATAAGACCTGGAAAGGGCAGGAGATGAATAAGACTAGCAACAGAGTGATAGTGTCTAGGATGATGTTATTCAATGGATGGTGAGACTCAAGGACAAAAACACAACACAAAGACAAACTCTCTCCTCTAGTTTCCTGGATATCCTCATGTCTTCTTGTATGAAACTAATTAAACCACTGCAGAGATGTAGGTTTTCGTCCTGTGGTGCCTGGAAGGTCACTCTGAAGAACACAATTGGACAACTGATTTTAAAGTTTGTATGTTTTTGTAAGTTTTTAAATGTACTGTCATGTTTGTTCATCGTGCATCCCATTGCAGTGGAAAGCTTTTGCTCTGCTCTGGTTCTGTATTGAAAACATACAGAGGTTTGCTAACACAACACAACTGTTATAAGAATGTTATCCTTGTATTGAGTACATATAATTTTGTGCATGCCTGTGAGTGATTTTCCGTGTCTTTGAGAACACCATTTTTTTCAACATATTAGTCTTATCTCAGGAAAATTTCCTTTCATTTGGCACTGCTAATTAATTCATTGTATTACTGTCCAAAGTAGCCATAATAAATTGCCAGAGAGATTTTTTTTAAATCCCACCCACTCAACTGCCTCAGGCTTTCGAAGTAAGACACCAGTCAATACAGCAGAGTGAGTGTTTGTGTGTCACAGAGGTGAAAATCTACATTTATACCACCAATAGTTTTTAACTGACAGTGAGAAATGCCAAAAGCATGAATGCATACAGTACACATATAAACAGAGAGGCAAGTGTACAAACACACACATTTTACAACAAATCATGCATTTCATTCAAATGCCAAAATCTTCACATTCACCTTAATAAAATGTACGCAGTGTTACTTGTCTGAGTAATACTGTCTGCCTGCTGACTTGTGTGTGTGTGTGTGTGTGGCGGGGGGGGGGCATAGATGTCACAGCAGCAGGCGGGGAGGTGTTGATAACCTATTTGGCATTTTGACAGTGATAAAGGACATTTGTTGCCCTTAGCGATGCAGAAAAACACACAGAGGCATACAAATACACATTAACACTCAATGTATGGCAGCCAGATATTTATAAAATGAGTATACAGATTCAAAAACATCTGACTAGTAACAAAAGAAATTCGCCCACATCCTGCTGAAATAATTCTGGGGGATGTACCATTCTTTGACAGGAAGCAGCTACAATATGGACAACAAAGTAAAAGCCCCCAACAGCAGTATTTCCTCAGACTTGGACTTTGTGGACCACAACAGCAGCTCTCTCTCTGACACACACGCACACGTACGTACATAAGCACATTCTGTACACACACTTTCACCCACACAAATATTGACGTGCACAAAGACAATCACTTAGGCATGTTGTAGCATGCATAATTGTTACATCCTCTGGGCAACAAAACAATTAAACAGAAGGAGATGCTTCATAGATCACAATTGTTCCTGTAGGGCTAAAAGATGCGTTTCAGTGTCAGTGCTGAATGTCTGGATGTGTGTGTTTGTGTACACATTTGGGTGTCACTGTGAGAAAAAGAAAAGTCTCTTTGTATCTTCAAAGCATTAGAGAAGCCAGCCCAGATGAAAGTGACATTGGTGACAATGGTGTTTGTGTGCTTTGTGCACCACATTAGCCCACAGCCCACACAAATACTGTATGTGAGAGGAACGTAATGAAAGCTGTGTTTGGGGAAGGAGGACATGCTAATCAAAAAGGCAAAAGAAATGTGGAATAGAATATTAAAGAAAAGGAAAATAAATGTTGTCCAAGGGCATGAGAAGACACAAAGTCTAGGTGTGTTAAACCATCAGTCTCACAATATTTACCATCTTCTCTCTGTTTGCATGTTCCAGCCAAGACTGCTGCATTTTTATTTATTTTTTTTAATCAGGGTGAACTTTCTTATTTTTGTCATTTCAGTGGGTTTGCTTTCCCAATTGCTGAAGCACTTGCTGAGAATTATCACAGAGGGGTTCTGCCACAGTGAGAAGCAGAGAAACAGGAGCCCACTCTGTTTTTATCAGAAATCTCATACACAAGGAAAGCCCCTTCATGTTGAGTGTGTTTTAGAAAAAGTATAGCGGATTATTCATTTATAACATGACAAGTAACATCTGTTTAGAGTGTTCTTTGCACTCTTTGTGTGACATTTTTGTGTTTGTCTATTTCATTTCTGTCTTTCTTTTGATGGTTGTGTGTCTGTTTGGTCCCTTATCCACCTCCCCTGTTGATTCTGATCTGAGATGAACCCTTATCCGATTGGATCTTTTATGCTCCCAGGGGGAGGGTCTGGAAATAGGTTTATCCTCTGATTGGATCGTTTGCCCCTGAGGGAAGGGTACAAGGGAGGTCAAAAAGAAAACCATGCTATCTTTTGGCTAGCGCAGACAGGGGTCCTACATTAACTAACACACACATAAATCCACTAAATACATCAAGGTCTCCAGGGAGATTACAGTGAAGTTTTTGATGACCCCACAGAGAGCGAACAGGAAAGACATAAGAGTGTGATAGCCTCCACAGACACAAACACACAGCAAACTTGTTGACCTCAACAAGCTGCCAGAAAAAAACATTAGCTATCCAGGATTTATGAGGATCAACCAGCAGTGTGTTGTGTCAGGGACACTAGAGAGGGATATGGTGGGACATGGGCTTTGGTCGCGTAAATATGGTTTGCTTTGTGTCACACATCACTTACTTTTTAAAACACTTTAAATGTAGACTTTTTTTCTTTCCTGCTTTTTACCTTTCATTGTTTCCTAATAATCTGCAGCATTGAAATGGTGTGAACCACAGCAGTGCCAGCAGGTATTACATCATATGAAACACATACAACACAAAAACTGATTAACTATTTTCAAAATAGACATAACCAACAAAGGAAAAGCTAGAGAGATGCAACAATGTCAGGATTTCATAGTTTACAAATGCAAAGAGAGAGTTCTCAGTGGGGTGATAATGGTATACTCAAACACATAAAGGCTTCCAAAATGTGAAAAATATTGTAAATTCATAAATAATGGCAAGAACACACCAATTATTCAACTAAGGTCAATAAAACCTGCAGTTTTAGGAGCACTTGAGGCTAAATTTTTTATGGCAGACATGTTAGCAAACTTTTGATTATGTACACAACCAGCAGACTTGTAGCAACATTAGTATTCATTTGGAGTCATATTTCTGGCTATGAATGTAAGTCCAGTATTCACTCTCCTTTTAGCTCTGTTTTTGGTCTCAACTCCTGAGGGAAATATCTGGCTCTTTAGCTGCTAAATGCTGTACTATGTTCACCAGCTAGTCCTTAACTTTGTCTATCTGCTGTTTGGTGCTGAGCAGGTAGTGTACAATGAGTTTATCAGAGCTTTTTCACTAAAGACAGCTGCCTGTTGGGTATGGAAACAATACTGATGAGAACGGTGAGACTGAACTAAAACAGTAAAGCTGTGGGCCGTAAAACCAAAACAACACGCTCAAAGACGCCAAAAAACTCTGCCTCTTTTGGCTCATCACTACGAGCCACGCCTTTCACATTATACTGTACATAGTCATTTGATACACTGTTGATATAAATAAAAATTGATTACAGCAGCTTTAAATCAGTAGGTCTATGTAAGAATAGTTTAGGTGATTGCATAGATTGCAAGATAATTGCTCTGCTTGTGTTTTGTTATAATAACGTATACTAACATACACTCTCTGGTAAGAATTGTTATCTAGACGGACAACAGCTCTGGTGCTGAAACAAAAGTTGCAGGATTCTCAAGGCACACTCATTAGGGCTGTGTTGGATTTGGACTAAAGAATACATGTAGGCATGAAACATTTCCAGCAGCTTGGATGGCTACTTGCAAAAGCTATAGGTCATTCTAACTCCAACTCCATATTCACATAGTTCACATAATCATTAACAACACGGCACCATAACACCTAAGAAATTTTTTTCCACAGGACTCATGAACATCAGAGGAGAGCTGGCATTGATGACCTGTGTCTGTCCACATTGAAAACAAATATGGGTAAAAATGTCTTGAGGTGTTCTAGAGCTAAACACTGGAGTTAATCACTTGTAACCATTAACCATTAAAGGCTGATGTAATCATGGTCATTTCAAGTCAGAACTTAAAGGGAGATATAGAAGTGTAGACATGACCTGAACATTCAGACCAAAGTTAATAAGTTAGTGCAGTTTTATTTTAAGTTGGTACTTGATGATGTCACTGGTCTCCATAGCGATTTAATGTGCATTTGTTGACTGGTAGCTACCTCACCATTGTTGCCTCCATATCAAGGGCCATTCTGCTGTTAACTTACCATTTTCAGACATTGACAATGTACTGAGCATGTTGGCAATGTGAAGTTTAATGCTGATGGTCAAATTTAAACTAAACAGCTGTTGAGCACACATGCAGTAAATATGCATGCACACAGATGTCCCCAAACTCTCTGTCCCTAGAACACACACACACACACACACACACACACACACACACTCATGAACAGTTGGTGTATATGTAACACTTGTCTGAGAGGAGATAGAAATAGATCAAGCCGTGGCTTGTCATAGCAGGAGTTAGCCATAATGACAAGAGGTGTTAGAGGCGGAGGAGACGGGAGGTGAAGAAGAGAGGAGAACAGAAGCAGAGAGAGAAGGGTAGTGACAGAGCATGTGGGAGGGAGGTGGAGAGAGATAAAGTCAAGAAATGGCGGAGAGAACAGGTTGCTTGACTGTAGGAGAGAAAATTTAAAAAAGAAAACAAGGTATGAGAGGGAGAGAATAATACGTTTTAATTTACCTGAATTGAGAAAATGTTGAAGAAAAGCAATATGATTTGAAAAGCAGAATAAACAATTTGAGAAGAGAGACTAAAGACCAAAACATATACAGTACATATTAGAACTAAAACAATTAGTCAATTAATCAATTAGTTTGACAGAACATTAATCAGCTACAATTTTGATAATCAATTAAACGTATCTCTCTAATATTATTATCATTAATGATATATATGTGGATTTGGGACTGTTGGTTGAACAAAACAAGCCATTTTAAGACGCTACTTTGGGCTCTGGAAAACTGTGATGGGCATTTTACACTATTTTGTGACATTTTATAGACTAAACCAAAGTGCAATGAGATAACTTCTGTTAGGAATTGGTGCTATATAAATGAAATTTAATTGAATTAAACAATAAAATAATTTTAAAAAATAATGAAACTAAGGCTAAAGAGTAGTTGTTGTTTTTTTTTATTCGGATGCTGCTGCTGCTTTAATGTAATGAAACCAGCAGTGTGCAACCAGCTCATCTCACTCTCAGAATCACTTGCCCTTCATCCAAACCAGTGAACCACACCTGTTGGCTACTGTAATCAGACTGGCCTGTTTTCTGACTCCCTCTAGATATGATGGTTATAGCATGACTGGGCCAGAACTGATATGGATACTCTGAAAGCTGAGGATATATCTCAGTATCTGACTACTCCCCTTTCCTCCCCCACAAGCCACAGACTCATGAAGCTTTGATATCATAATGTGCCTGGATATTATCATTAAATTCAAGTATGTATGTTAAACAAGTGTGAGAGTAAAATGGAAGAGTATAAAATGGAATATATGCTAACACATTTTCTCTTAATAAGGTTTCTCTTTAATGCAGACCAATGCCTACAATGGTGTCATGAACAGCTGACACTCAGGACGGAGATATTGTCTGTCTCATTGGCTAATTGGTTTCAACAGTGGGAGAAAAATCAAAACAGATCAAAATCCACTTACACTCTTAACACTGTCATGTTTTGGCCTTAAAGGTTATCAAAGGTTTTTCCAATGACTTTAATGAAACAAAATCAATTTGTTTACCTATATATAACTTTGACAGAATGACCCCTTATTTGAAAGAATAAGTAAACTTGCTTCTGCAACCAAGCAAACAACTTTTCAAGCTGATTTGCCCAGTCCGTTTGTTTACTTCGGTGCTCTATGTTCTTCTCCAAATGTCTGCAAAGGATGTGTCAAGTTGGCCCCAGGCAGGCTGCCAGCTTACCTGCAGAAAGTGTCTTCTTTTTCATAGAAATAAAAATAAATAGCCATGGAACCCATGGAAATGTATTGGTTTCTGTGATGGATATCTTACCCTCTCTACTCTGTTGACCTTCCTACTTAACCTTCTTCTTCTGCTGTTTAGCATCCCAGCAAGAGAACCGGCCCGCTCTCAGCCATGCGTACCGCCAACATTACAAACACACATGCAAGGTGTACAGATATGCACACACCTGCATGCACAAACAGACACACAAAGGCACAAACAAACGAACCCATGCATAAAAGATGTGTTATGACAGGTCTGATGTGATTTCACTTTCTAGGACATGAGGTACTATATGGCACTGAAAAAAGAAAGATATACGAATGTATTTCTTAATAGGTTACGCAACCTTGTCGAACAACCTCGCAGCTGACGAGAGGCAAAGAAGAATCAAAACTACTGAATATTTCACAAAGAAAAGTGTGATAGTCCACACAGATAAAGATAAGCAGGTAAAGATTGGCATGAGAGGAAGAGGAGTCTTATATTTTAGAAATAAGAGAGACAAGCAAAATAGAGACTGAAAATGAGAGACAGAGAGTGAGACAGAGAGAAGGAGAGATCTCACTATTTTCTAACTTAGTGAAACAAAAGTCCACTTTTCAGCCTGATGACAGGTAATCGATGAGAAGAATGGGAGAAAATATGATAACATGACACAAAGACAAAAAGAGAGCACATGCTGCAGCTGGACACAGAGGTAATGACACACACACACACACACACAAACACACACAGAATTTAAAGGTCATCAGCAAGTCTGACTACCCAGAAGACAGCTGACAATCAATAGAAGAAAGAAGAAGATGGAACAATAAGCAAGGAGGCTGTTATTTGGGTATTCTGTGTATTTTTCCTTTAGAGACGAGAAAACTTGGTTGTTGTTTCAGCTGACCTTCAAATGGCATCAGCAGTCCAAATAACATTGGAGGATATTTCATTAAATTTTTATCCTTTCTGTGCAGCCATCAAAGCATTGTCAAAATGAGATTAAAAATATACAAACAATAAATACAAAAATGCTCATCTCTTGCTCTGGTTTTGACATTTTATCACACTTATACTTGCATTTGGCATGATCGCTCTCTTTCTTTTGTCTGATGTAAGATTTTATCCTGACTCACGCGGCTGTTCTGACTTCTGAAAAGCATGTGATAGAGGTGTTTTATCAGATTATCAGTCTGTAGCCCCAAGCATCCCTCTCCTTACTAATAACGCCACTGAGGAATATTTATATGAGGGTTTATGCACGTGTTTGTCTGTCTCCATGTAAAAGAGACATTCATATCAAGTTTGTGGCAGTACTCCGTGAAATGAGAGCTCCCATCCATTTTAAGTGATACTTAATGAAAGTAAAATGGGTTTGCACAAGTGTGTGTTTCCTTGTGAGAGCGTGTTAGTATGGGATTATGCGTGGCAAGGATCAGTTGGAGTTTGTTTAGGTCTATTATTGTCACTAAACCATACACGTTATATTGCTCCTACCGAATTTATGTGATCTGCAGTTTGTAGCCTTTTGATGTGGTAATTTTGCACAGCTGACTACACCTGAAACGTTTCCAAGATACAAAGAGGCCAAGAGGTATGCCAGGGAGCCGTGCAAGGACATGTTTCAGGGAAGCAGGGGAGAAATATTAGTATGTAGCTGATATTTTACCCTGAGCCGCAAGGATAATATAGGTATATCTGAGGGATTAAAGCCTTCTGCTGCAGCTGGTGGCAAACTCTTTTCTACCTCCAGGCGTGTAGAAGAAGCCTGTACAGGTGCTGTTAAAGTCTTGTTTGTTTGAGAAATAAATGTGGAGTACGCCAGCAAACATAGTCTCAGCTAATTATACTTACACAATGCACACACACACTCACACACACACACACACACACACACACACAGTGTAATAAATGAGTGTGCTTAACCTCTGTGTCTCCGGAAACACACCCTCACCCTCCTTATCGGGGGCAGGTGACACAAACGATGGTAGCTCTAGTAGCAGAAAATCACGTAGTTATTGGGGTATTTAGTATATCACAGTCACACACACATTCACACTGAAACCAGGCATTCTCTAGGGAGAGTCACGTCTCTGCTTGATAATCTATCTCCATTAGGCACAAGTGATAGGTTCTGATTAATAGGAGCACAGGCAATAAACACACACATACACAAACACATATACTGACATAAACACCACCATCAACAATGCAATAACAATGATTTATTAGTGTTGTGTCAGTCACAAATGAAAATACAATTTATACAATTAGGAATGCACTTATTCTATTTTTTGCCAGTGTAATGTTTCGGTTGAGTGAAAAAGCAAAGTGAATTAATTGAAAAAAAAAAATAGATGGCATCCCAAAAGTTCATTAATTTTTTCATTCATTTATTTCTTTAATAATTTCAGTCTTAAATCTATACATTTATATGCGGTATACAAATGTATGTAATTCATTTATTTTGTTACCTATATTATAAGTGTTTTCTAATGCAGTTGTCAACAATTATAACTCCTCTTGTTCACATTTGAGAGCAGGCTTAAGACTTTCCTCTTTGATAAAGCTTATAGTTAGGGCTGGCTTGGGTGAGCCCTGAACAATCCCTTAGTTATGCTGCTGTAGGCTTACACTGCCAGGAGACTTCCCATGATGCACCTCTTTCCTCTCTCCTCTACCTCTTCATCTGTATGCATTTTTATCCCATTAGTGCATGTTACTAACTCGACATCTTCTCTCTCCCATAGTTCTGTGCTTTCTTGTCTCTCCTCTCTCCTTCTGTTGCTTTCAGCAGGTATTTCTGCCTCCGAAGCTGCAGAGACTGGATCTGTGGTTGTGGGCCACCTGCTGCCCCCGTGTTCCTGCTCGACAACTGCTACTACAGTTTTTGTTATTGGCCTTGTTACTATCATTGTCATAACTATCACTCCTATTATTATTATTATGTTATTGATATTAATATTACCACTACCATTACATTATTACTGTTTTAAAATTAAAAGTACAACTATGTTATATTATGTCATCAATTATTCATTAACTCACTGCAACTTAAGAAAACACATGCAAATAGACAAAAGACGAGAAAATAACATATTCACCAATTTGACAACACATCCACAGCATTTAGAAAAATGTGATTATGCGATTAAATAGCTCAATTTGAACAAACTGTTCAGAGCTGATCCTTGGTGCAATGTCACAACTGTAAAAAAGTGATCATTCAGTCTTCAGAATTGGTGTCTGAGGCTCATTTACTGTATGGGCTGCGTCTTGGCTAACTCCCTCATCCACTCAATCCGTACAACAAACTCTCAATGACTTGCTTTATGGTGAGCAGTAGATTGAGATTTCAGACACATCATCACCATTGTGTGCCATCACTGACAGGTGTTGTGTCACATAACTTCATAACTAATTAGACATTTTTCATTCCATGGTGGGAATTTTTGAGGGCACTATATAGTGCGTACATTTTACACTTAGAATCTGGACACTCAAATTAAATTTGAATTAAGTAAATAGGTGATTTCAGACACAGGTATGGTATGTCATCAGAGATGCAGAACCAGCAATCAAAGTAGCAAATCAGTATGTTATGTTACTAACCCCAAACATTTGTTTCACTAAGATGTGTTCAAACTAAACACCAAGTGAATTTTTGACCCTACATTATTCGTGTAAATGTGGCCACTGCAGTGTTTTTGCAGTCTGTTTTTATCCGTCCCAAGCAGCCAATGTACCAACTATCCAGATGTTAGCTTGATCTAACAAGCAACACACCAAAGTGTGTGTGTGTGTGTGGAGTGTGCCTGTGCAGTGTTTGTGTGACAGGTCAGACGCTAACTGATCTCAAAACTTACCTGGAACACCAGATCTTTTTCCTCCAGAGCTGTCTCCTTTTCTTGTTATCTTGTTATCCCTGTGCGTTCAATAAAGGTGCTGTATGGAGTTTTCTTGTAAACAAAAAAATGTATGTTAACATTCAGTGTTGCTCAGAAAAAAATGTTTGCAACAAAGATACTGAGTGCATTTCCTTGCACATCAAATATTTACAAACCAATTTTTTTTTAAATATTTTAAGTCCCACATTGTTTGAATCCATGTTTACTTTTTTGCAGTCTAAGTCTTTTTTGTCTTTGTTGGCGCATTGCTATGTTTCTTGCTGCATTACCCCACCAACTGCCAATCAGTAGAATAGCATGAAAATGACAACAGGATGTAAATTGTGTCGCCCGCAGCTCAGGAGAATGCGTGTGCATCCTTGTGCGTGTGCACGATACAAACAAAATGGGGACCCACATTTAAAAACATTGTCAACCTGTGCAGACTTATCTTTGCCTCAGTTTGTGCCACCTTGATAGAATTTGCTTGTGTCCAATTGCGTCTGTGCATTCACCCAAAATTGCACCACCTCTAAAATATGCTTCAGTCTGAACACTGTTTTTGAGATGGGAGTGCAGCTTTGGAAACCAAACACCTTTTATGAAAATACAGATTATTTAAGTGGGTCAGATAAATGAGCTTAGTGTCAATTGTTAAAATGCTTGGACACTTGTTGATGTAATGCCCTGTGTTGCCACATCCCACAATGGGCCAATTAGACAGAAAATCAATAACGGCATAAGTACCTTTAATGTCCAATACTGAAAAATCTGTCTGTCTGTCTGTCTGTCTGTCTGTCTAATCCCACGAGTAGTCTTCGTTCCCTTCTCTCTGTCTCCTTCCACCTCTCTCTCTGCCTCTCCCATCACTTTCTTGGCTTTATACTCACCAACAAATCCAGCTAAGCCCTTCGCAGTCCACCTTTCATTATATAACCAGAAAAAGATTTGAGTCAAGAGTTTTTCACACAGAGAGCCCACAATACAAGCTTCTCCACTCTCTGTGACACAGCCTCTAGACACAGCAATTTAATTTCTGCCTGTGTCCAGTTCCATTCAATCCATATCTGTTCTCCCAGTTCACATGCATGCACACTCATGTATGCGTAAATAGACACAGATGGACACACATGGACAAGCACATGCAGTATACCTACATGAGACAACAGTGTATTATTTCCCCTGTGACTTTGAATAGCAGGGTTGAGTAGGAACATTGAACCAGATGCTCTTTAATCCTGTAATGAGAAAACCAGCCAACCACACATGCAGGCAGGCAGGCACACACACACACAGACCCAATAATCTGTTAGACACAGTGCCGCTCTTTTAATCCCGATTCCTCTCTCCCTCATAATGATGACACTAAGACTCCCTCTCCTCAATTGCAACTAATCATTTATCTGTTTATCTCACTACACACACTGAGAAACACAGATTGCCTTTGTGTTGCCGTCTGTTCCATTCTAACAGGCCGAAAGGAGGACTGACAAGCTGGCGAGCAGAGAGACAGGCAGATGTGCGGACAGACAGATGCAGACTGATCTGGGTTCAGAATGTGCCGGTCAGTCTGGTCGTACTTAGCAGTCAGGATTAAGTTTGACAAAGTAAATGTGGTATGTTTTACATTATGTTCATGCCTTCTGAAAATGAAAAATGTTTAATGTAAGTTTGTGCATACATATACCGTATATGGGTGTGGTTACATGTGTTTTTGCATGTGCCTGCAATTGTATGCATGCAAACTGCAACCCAGCAAACAGACTCTGGTAACCAGGCAACTGATTCACTCCTAAATCTTTTAAAACCTCACATACTATTGTCATTGTTTTAGAAGATATATATATATATATATACACACACACATACACACACACAAAATCCCAATGTGGCAAGTGTGGTATACTTAGAATATAAACACATCATTTCTAAGCTGCAAAAACTTTGGAACATATTCTCTCCCAGACGTGCTGACATCCTGAAATAGACGACAGCGAGAGCACATCATACGCTTTGTTTAGGCCTAACGACTGAGACGGGTGATACGTTGGATGGGTAGATAGATACAGCATGTATGCTAAGTGAAAGGGTAAGGGGAAAGAGGGGGGGAGAAAGGGAGGTAATCACAGTTCCACCCAAACAGATCTTTCTCTAGCATGGCTGGGCTAAAAATCGATAGCACTTCTCCCTCGCTCTGTCACCAGCGCTGCCCAGAACAAACTTCAACACATGCACACACACATAGACACAAATTGTTGACAGAGAGAGATAAAGCACACACACACATAGACAAATGCACACATGCATACACAACAGATGATGCACAGATCACTTGAAAATGCTCACACATGGAGTAACGCCCGTGGGCCCTCTAACTGCCACCAGATATGAGGCTTTGATCAATACAGTAATATCAGTGTTTACACCAGCCACACTCTCTCCTCTGCTCCCACTTTTCTTTTATTTGGACCATCTTTTGCCTGCCCAGGAAAAAAACATACACTCACATTTATCATAAATGTGCAAAGCTAACACACACACACACACACACACACACACACATAGTTGGCCTGTTTGCATGTGAATGGTTCACACACACACACATCGGTGGAGAGAGTCAGTGTGAATAGGAATGAGTTGGTTTCTGTTCTGCCACTTGCATACAATCATGCACATTAACACTCACATTTACCAAGAGTGTGCCTTTGTGTGTCTCTGGCTTTGCATTTGTACATATCCTGGTGTGTGTGTGTGTGTCAGGATAATTGTTTGTTTATTTGCCGTTTGACACCAGTCCGCCCTCTCCTATTGATTGGTGCTACTGCCTCTCTCTTTAGATCTCCTCCCAATTGGCTGGTTATGAAAACACTATTGTTGAAGAGACAAGTACTTTGCCTAAAGGCTTCAAATGCTCTGTGCTGTGATTTCACAGGTGGTCATAGCGAGGCATATCCAATATCCATTGGTGGAATTGACCACCAAACACCAGTTGTGGTTTCACTGAACAAGTACTCAATGCCTTACTATCACACATTGACTAACATTTTTGGTCTTTCTCATTTTCATTCCTCTCCTGCACACAATTCCCACGTACATCCCAACAGCCATTCAGACAGATCTGGTGTTAAGTTTGATGTCTGTAGGCTGGTTGAGTAGGTGACATATTGCAAGTTGTCTTGTGAGTCTAAAACAAAGTACCTCTGGTGCTGCCAGTAAATCTATGGAAAACATTAGCTGGTGGCTTGAGACTCAACCTCATCATTTAGAGACACACATACACTCACTTTCCAAACCTGCACAATCCAAATTCTGCAGACTTCCATTGTACTTGTGCATGATGTTACTCAAAGCCCCCTGCTTTCAGCAATAGATTATAGCTAATCTCTTTACAGCCTTAACTCTGTTTCATCTATACCTGCCATCTAAACCCAGGTATTCACCCTGTGGCCCACAATGCAACTGAATCACTGAAACACTAAGCTTTGCAAAAGATGGTTGTAAGCATAGAGATATTTATCCACCTTGTGTATTATGTGCTCCATCTACTTGGGTGAAAATTTGAATGTAAACAAATCTAATCAGAGCTGCTGGATAAACAAGTCTTCATCCTATCCGTCAAATATTTTCCCACTTCTATCAGAGGAATAAACACCTCTCCTCTGTTTTCTCCTCCTCCTAATCTTTCTATCTCTCCTCCTGCCCAGCATCCCCCACTCTAGTGTCTCTCTCCACCACTCACTGCTATCTCCATCCCTCCATCTTTCCATTTCCTCACAGTGCTTACCTCTCTATCCCTTCTGCCTCCCTCCATCCCTCGAGGAGAGAGATACTATCTGTTCACCCCCCCCCACCCCCCCCCCACCCCCACCCCGCATCCCTGTCCTCTTGACCCATGTGAAGGACGAAGCAGCCCAAGCCAGCAAAGTTAGCTAAGGCCTAAACGCTTAAGAATAATCCCTTTTTGTTCTTTGTCCTTCCTTCAAACATTCCTGCGCTGGACATTTTTCCTGTCGCCAAAACTTTTTGTGCACCTCTAGGGCCTCATTTTTGCGAGTCATTAGCATGTATTACTGTCTCCTTTGCCTCCAGCTTCAAGTCAAACTCATATCCAGAACTCCATATCTATCTATCACAGCTCCATAAAAAACCCAACATTGTTAAACGCTCTGCAGAGGGTCATGTTAAGATAAAACGAGAGGGTGAAAAATCAATCCAATGCCTCACTAATTTGTGAGAGAGGAATGAGGACGAGGTGAGGGGGACAATCTCCAGCCTGAGAACCCAGCCAGTATTGAAACCCAATGTGATGGTTTACTAACTGCCACAAGACCAGAAGACTGATGAAAAACACCCTGAAGCCTTATGAAGCTTTAATGGAACAAGGAAAGGAGACAAGAAGATTAGAAGAGAAATTGAAACGAAATTATATGGAGAGAATAGATAAATGTATCTAACGTATGAATCAATCAATCCTTTACTGCCATCAAAACAAGCAGTGCTTTCACTGTTTATGTGCCATGTCTCCACTCCAATACTCTGTTTTCCCAGATCCAAGAGCATACTAAGATTTGCACTAACTACTCCCGCTAACTCTCTCTCATTCATACATGCATATCTCGAGGAACAGATGACTATTTGTCGCAGACACGCAGATTTTCCCTCACACACATACAAAGAAAGTCAGACGCACATAAAATGCAACCCCTGAAAGCTCGGAGGTAAGCATGCACGCCAGCACCATCCATCGAACAAAACTGTTGGACCGCTGCACGTCACCTCTGACTACAGTAGGTCAACTGCATCTTTATTCCAGAAATCAGTCCTATTAATAATTCATACAACTCCATCAATATTTCAGTCATAAGCAGTCATATTTCTGTCCTGCCTGTAAGACTAAATCATTAATGACCAATGGAACTCTTAAAAACAACAAAGCAGAGAGTCAGTGTGCATGTGTGTCTGTCCAATCAAATGTGAGCATATGCGCAGTTTGAATTTTAAGGTTGGGGGTTCACAAAAAAAATATCTATAGGAAATGTAATGTGTACAAAAGAGGCTACGGTTACATGAAAATAATACTCAGGATACCAGCAGGTGCAAAATCATATCCCGACTAATATGCCCAATGAGAGATGGAATATTCCGAGAACTATCATAGAAACCGAACTCGCACAAACCACAAAACCTGACAGTAAACCAGATACAGATCCCAGCTATTAGTGTTTCTCCTGGCTCATTTATAGACCTACCGCATAGCGTCTAATGTGAATCTTAACATATATGTTAAAACCAAGCGGCAACCTCCGGGGGTGAAAAATGAAGCCAAGATGGCAACCCCCGGGAGCCGCCCACATTGAGCTTCACAGTGGCTCTTCAGAAACCTATGGGTGACGTCACGGACACTACATCTATGTTTTATACAATCTATGGTTAAAACCAAGCAGCAACCTCCTGAGCTGAAAAATGAAGCCAAGGCAAAAGTGCCAAAAACTGCCGTTCCTCAAATGGCCACTTGGGGCAGGTTCCAAATGTGAGTCAATCTCTACAAGCCCCATGTTAAAACACCCAACTTCACAGCAGAAATAAACATGTTAAAACAGTTTTAAAAAATGGTTTTGGTCTCTTTAGCTAATTTCCCTTTTCATGACAACTTCTCACTTGATTTATTACCTCAGTAAACACTTTCCTGAGGAGTTTATGGTCTCAATTGATAGTTTCAGGTATTTTTTAATACAACATGATGTTCATTTTGTAAATTATGGTCACATTTACAGTAAAATAGACGATAAAGCAGGGCATGCTTTAGGGCGTGGCTACCTTGTGATTGAAGTCGCTACCACAGCGACCTATTAATCAGGATAGAGGCTATTTGTATCCACTGCATTTAACTAGCCGTGAACTTGTTTTTGGGTGCTGTCAGTGTTTTCATCTAAGAAGTTGGACCCTTTCACAGTGTGCTTTCAGTTCATGAAAGTTAAATGTAACATTTTGGTCGCCTAAAGACACTCTAGGAGTCAGCTGTTCATTTTTTCCAGTAAGTACATTTTGTGTCCAAATACGCTAGCTGGTGTTGTTGGTGGGGGTGGGGGATTGCAAAGAAACGAATACATAAAAATATAGATAATATTTAAATCCCTACAAGTAATTTTGGCTATGGCCACTAGGGGGTTCAGCACCCTAAATCAAGACAAACTGGGCCTGAGCTGCTGACCCTGGGCATGGCAGCACCCCCCTCACCACTATACTCTGGGCACACTCTGTGCTGCTGATTAAAAGGAAATTAGTCTTTATTTTTAAACCGCATCATCAGTTGAGACTTATCTCCAGGCCCTCACTGGGAAGTAGCATGGTTTCATGCTGAAATTGCTTTTTTTGTGCGACTATCAAGTTTTTCAAAGCAATTTACTGGAAGTGTAATGGCTTTCACATTGTTGTGTAGTTCATAAAGAATGTCAGGCCTGACTTAAGGCTGCAGTGACCAGGAAACTCTGGAGCAATAAACAACACTACTAGTCCAGCTGCTTCCAAGATGAGAAGTTAGAATAAAGAACTGTTCTCCTTGTATTTCAGCAGACACTTTACACTAGAGCAATTAACTTGCATAAAGATGACTGCATAGTTTAACAAAGACCGACAGAAAAGGACAAAGATGCTGCATATCATTAAAGAAAAACTCTTTTAGAGGTGAATCGGACAGGACTGCAACCACATGAAGGCCATACTAGCGTCACTACCACGAGAGCTTGCAAAATTTCTTCACACCTCCCTGGTTTCATTGTCATCAGTATTCACTGACCAGAATGGATGAGCGTAATAGCTGGTAAAATGGTCTGACTGTCACAGAGCAAATTACTTTCATTTCAACGCAGCACCATCAAGCAGCGAAAGCCACTGACATGTAAATAGGAGACAAAAAAAGAGAAAGGCACTTACACAGAAGTCATTGACATGTAAATACCAACAGAGGGAGATGAGCAATGAACGAGAGAGAGAGAGAGAGAGAGAGAGAGAGAGAGAGAGAGAAAGAGTCAAAGCGACAGAAGGCTTTTGAGTTTTGAAGTGCTGTAATGGTCCTCATTCTCATTCAGGTGTAATTTAAATGAATAGGTGAGCAATTTGATTGATAGAATCTTGGATGAGGCTTTCGGTTCTAAATATGACTCATGAAGAATGGAAATAACACTCTGCTCTTTATGAGTATCCCTCTCCCTCACACTATGTCTCCTCTCCAGCCAAGTGCAGAGCCACCCATGTGAGACCTGAGTTGTACATGAGTCACATAATATCCTCTCTTTGCACTGAAATGGCTTCCTCAGCGTGTCAAGCTCTGTGCTCCAATGGCTGTCTCTGTTGCATCTCGGGCTTATGCTGTATGAGTGATGACAGGGAGCAAGTGGCTTCCATTGGGATCTAATCAAATGTGAGGGCCCATGCGGCTACAGCCTGATAGAGAGGCGCTTTAACAGAGCTGCTGAAGGGAGACTCATCCATCAATCTGCAACAAACCAAAGAGCACCAGGCTACCGCTGGCAATGATAGAGAGCTCGCTGACTGACTCAATGTAGGTGTGTGTGAGTGTCTGTCTGCACATGCGCGCGCATGCATGAATACAGTAGGTGCAACAGATATACAGTATGAGAGAAGATAACCATGTTATACCCTGCTTTAACCCAGACTTTAAAATGAGTTATGTTTGACGGTACAGATATCTGATATCTGACAAGTCTGGTAACACAGTTATTTGACATCAGATGAGGCCTTCAGGAACACTGCAGCAGCAAAGAGCATGGCTCATGAAATTTGTGTCAGTATCACTGTCTTATCACTGACTGAAAGTTATCAGTAATCAGAGAGGTGTCCATTGTTGTCTCTTCTCAGATGCACCGTGCTCTTAGGATGCCAACCATCATTGATTTTTTCATTCTGTGTCTTTATAGGTGAATCAGCAAAATTACATTAACAAGCGTTTTTTATATAAACCAAGCAGAAATGTATTAGACTAGTGGAGCCTGGAAAACTCCAAGTTTACCTTGTTTGAACTTATTTTTTTACCTTAAAGAAAACATTTTCAGTGGAGCAAAGAAAAAGAAAGAGACTGCGTGAACAATAGATTCTGAAAACAGATCATAGCAAGATTATCTCTTTCCTTAGCTTTTGGGAGAAAGGACAGAAATATGAAAAGCGAGAAAACCCAGAGCAAAAGAGACAAGAGAGAAATGAAATGAATGAACATCTGATAAGGATCAAATGATTTACTGAGTTCAAAATAAGGGATAGGATAGAGGGTGTGTGTGTGTGTGTCTTCCTGTTTCTTTATCAGTGCAGACAGCAGGCCTATGAGATCAGTACCTAATCACGGTGGAGGTTAGATTTCTATCTTACTATCTTCCAAGTCCCCCCCTTCTCTATCTTTCTATCTCACTGCTGGCCTCTCTCTCAGCTACTGTCTGAGATCCGCTGCGGGGTAAAGGATTCAGATAATATTAGTGATATGTTTGCAGGTATTAACACACAAAAACACATACATAGAGTGGAAAGTATTTTGGTTTTGTTGGCTAAAGTAAGCAAGCATGGGAGGTTTAGCAAGGGCAGCAGTGGGTGTTATGTTTCTAATTAAGCATGGCATTGACTTTATGTTTATTTAGTGCTTATTTATTGTTTACTTAGTCACATTACCTCTCCACTGTGTCCCTGCAGCGACACAGCTATAATTCACTCCCATAATTAAATATCTGGCTGAAAACTCAAAAGCCTGATTTTCTCCAATTGAATTCCCAATTCCTCACAGATACGCTGCATCAGCTTACAGATTCACTGACGCTCTGGGTTGGACGATGTTTTTGGAGGCAGGGAAAGAAAGTAAATATAGAGAGAGAGGATGGAAAAAGAGAGATGATGGAAAAAGAAGTGGGAAGAAATTGTAGGAGGACGGGGAAAAAGAAGTGAAGAGGAAGGAATAGGAAATCAGAGTAGATACAGAGAGGAGGAGAAAGTAAATTAGACAGAGAATTAGATCAGAGAGAAGCTGAAAGATGTAGATTTTTGTGCCAGGATAACATTTGGCCAACTCTCTTGTTCTGGGTGTTGTCCAGGCACTTAGAGATGGGTGACACACAGTGGCATCTGTCTATTTGTGTGTCAGTGCATCGTGTGTGTGTGTGTGTGTGTGTGTGTGTGTGTGTGTGTGTGTGTGTGTGTGTGTATGTGTGAGTTTACGTGTGGTCACTGGAGTTTAGAGATTACCGCAAGAGGTGAGGCCAAACTGACAACAGCTGTTGGCATACAAACCACATGACATTGATTTATTTTTGATTCCAGCTTAATACCCTTTCCTAACCCCTTAACTTACAGGCACACTCATTCACACACACTCACACACGCACGCACAGTTATAAGTCAGTATGATTGATATAAAAGCTGTCATTCTCTCTCCCTTGCTGTCAGGCTTCTCTTATCTCCATGGTGACACATTGACAGGGCTCCATTTATCCCAAACGCGCGCACGCACATACATATAAATGCACGCAAACACACACACATGCATATAAATACACGTGTAAACGCATGCGCACACATATGGCCTGCATGCACAAATATAGCACATGTCAATTATATTTGTTAGTTGCAATTATTTATTACATCCATTCGTCTCTTTCTGGCTTCATCTTATCTTTGAGGCTGCTGAAGGGTCCCTGTTTCTCCACACGGATCATTTAACTTTCATTTGAAATCTCACACACACATACACACAGCACTTGAAGGCCTCTGATGTTTGAACTGAGTTCTACAAAGACTTCCACTGATGGCCAGGCCACATCTGTCATGCAGAGTTTGGGACAAGAGATTTAATAGGAGTTACAGCTGGATATACACTGGGCCAGAATGACAACAGCAGCCCGCCTCCACACAAGAAACTACAGGAAGCCACACACACACACACACACACACACACACACACACTCTTGATATTGCAAGATCTTTGCATCAGAACTCAGAGCTTCTTAAACTTTAGTCAACAGGTCTATCAGCTGTTGGTCGAAGCAGAGAGAAAAATAGGACAGAGAGACAAAAAGAAAAATAGCATGCGGTGACCAGAGCAGTTGATTATGGATTACTACTACCCTCTAGTGGACATAGGAGAAACGTGCAGGATCATTTCTTCCTCGCTTTCCCTTTCTTCTTTGCACTCACATACATATACCCATCTGATGGTACTAGTTACACCGAACAGTTTTTTTTACCAAGCAGAAGCTGCCCTCGGTTGTATTGATCCTAACCTTTCAGAACATGAAACGTACGACTGATCCTACTTTCTACCTCTCACTGGACTAAAAAAGGGCAAAGAAAGTCAATGAAAGACAAAGTGTAAAAGAAAAGCCTTTTGCAGAGGCCTTTTTGATGATGCTGGGTCCTCTCATTATATGCTTGAAGACTGTATATTTGTTCCGTGGTCCTTATCTTGAGGGTGACAAGGCAACACGCAGCGCAAGCTAGAAAAGCAAATATTTTTAGCTTTAAGAGCAAAGTACATACTGCACACACTGTAGCACCTCGCTCTGCTGTAATAAGACCAGCCAAATCCCAAAATACATGTCAGGATTTCAGCTATTTTTGTTCAACAAGGCTGTTTTTCACATGGTTTCACAGCAACACAATTCAAATGTGAAAATGTGAATGTCAGAGTGTGAGGACAATCAAGCCATATAGCAATATCACTTGAAAAGAAAATAAGACTCTTTTACACTGTGTAGTGATCTCACCATTCCATTGAATTAATGGATCTTGATAGATCTTTCTCTCTTTTCCGTTACATATACAGTCAAGGTCAGTTTAGTTCTAGGTTGATTTAGAGGTGGGAAAGTCTTTCAATCCTCTCAAACAAGTTGCAAAAAAATATTATATATTTCTGGGCTGATCTATAGGTAGAGCTCTTGGTCTATATGTGCTGCGACAGAGATGAATAAACACTGACGAGATGGCATCAGTCATTTAAGCTCACACAAGCTTAGTCACCAATTTCAAAACTGGCACACACCCTTAGGCGTCAAACACGCAACTGCCACGCACAAGCTAGGTCCAACATCCTCAGTGAAGTGCACACATGCAACCCCCACTATATTCTTTTAGCCTTATTCTTACATAAAGACTGTGGATGTCAGTGTGCAGAAGATTACACCCTGTTGTCAAACTATTGGCAAATCCATCACTTGGATCTTGTGCAAAGACTCTTACACCATACTGTCAGCCCACTTAGTCCAACACAAAGTGGTTAATTTCTCCTGATGATTGTCCTTTGAGGTGGAGAGAAAAGGTAGATAATAGGCACTTACAAGGTCTGAGGAGGGAGGGGTGGCTGAGGATGAATGGAGGATGTCATGAATGATGCCCACTGTGCTTTCTGTGATATCAGATTCCTCATCAGCAGAGGCCTGCCCTCCATTTCTTCCCCCCTTCCGGTCTCAGTTAACAGAACAGTGCCAGATTTGGCCACCAGCGACAACAAAAGAAAACAACTTCAAGAACGTAAATTAAACATACCTGCAGATGCTTTTGACTGTGTCTGTGTGTGTGTGTGTGTGTGTGTGTGTGTGTGTGTGTGTGTGTGTGTGTGTGTGTGTGAGGTCTGCGGGCACCTGCAGGCAGTGTGAATAATTAACAGGGCCAGTGAGCAAGGCAGGGTACCAGGCTGGGTGTTTTGTTACCCCAGCTTCACTCAGCAAGAGCATACAGCATTAGATAACCCTATCTATCCACCCAGCTTGTGTGCATGTGTATGTGCAGCTGGCTACTTTAGCTGGTTCTACCATCTGATACCTACAAAACCTCTTGCTGCTTGGTAACGATTCCCTACAGAAAGCCTATACATTCCCTATCAAAGTGAGGCTGGCAGCATCAAACATGGACTGTATGTGCATGTCTGTTCAATATTGTTGTACAGTGGTACTGATAACATGCAACAACCAATTATCAACTGGGAGAAGTAAAATATGTCGAGTGATTAGACACACTTTGGTAATTACAGGACAACTTTTTCAACACTTTCATCTGTATTCTTTAAATGTATATTTAAAAAAATAAAGAGAATCCAATTTGAGAAAAAAGTTTCAATCATCGCTGCAAACAAAATATGTAATTTTTATTCAGCATTAGTATTTAGTTTACATTGTTCTATTTACAACATGGACACACATGACAAGAAAATTGAGGACTTTTTGATTTTAAAATCAAAGTAAAATGGTTTTTTTTTTTTTAAAAGCAAGTAAGTAGAGACAGCAAATATTTAGTGGGGGAGGAGGAAGAAAAAGACAAGAATACAAAGACAGCAGAATACACCAGGAAGTCAAGAGTAAGACAAAGAGGTGGACAAATGGAACAAGCAAGTACGCTATTGACGACAGAAAAAAGAAAGCCACAAACGTCACTAGAACAGAGACACGTCAGACTGCAGAGTAAGTACAGAAACATAAGCAAGAAGTAAAGGATCAGCATGGGGGGCATTTAATGTGATCTATAACAACATTAATACTGAAATAATAATGATAAAAAAAAGATATATTTTCACAAATATTCTTTTTCTCTCCAGACCCTGTTCATAGCTTGTGTAGCACCTGCAGGCTCACCTACCATAACCAACAGCTGAAGTTGTTATAGATGATGATGATTCAAGTATAATAATAATAATAATAATAATAATAATAATAACAACAACAACAACAACGTGCTTTCAGCTGGGCTGGGCTGGGCTGTGCAAGCATACTTGTAGCTCACAGAGAAAGGAAGATCATGAAGCTTTTCTCAATTATCATGCAGGATTTGTGAACATGCTGTATGTATGTCGATTGGATGTTAAGTCCACAACAACTTTGACAGGTTAAGTGATAGTATTTCTTCTGTTTCCTTTAAATTTACATTGCTATATTGTCCATGTGTGAGGCTTTGGTAAGTTGATAAACAATCATTTCGCTAGAATGCCAATTGTTCCTCCATCTGCATTAAGAATTAACAGACATGGTGGCAGAGAAACAAGTATAGAAGAATAAAATAATACGGAGTGAATTGACACATAAGATGATAAAAAAGCTAGTGAGGGCAACTTCAGTCTTATTGAAGGAAAAGAACATAAAGAATTGCATGGGCATACACTCAGTATGATGAAATGACTTCAGAGAATAGCAAAAAAAAAAAAAAAGCCATACTGCATACACAAATGTCTGCATTATAAAAAGGCCACATACAGAATGTGAATCATTCACACTCAAAGTTAATATAATTAAGGTCTGCCTAGTTTGTACATGAACCTCAACATCTAAATCTAACAGACTTTAATTTGCAGAAGAGAAGTATCGAATGGATTCTGAAATTCCTACCTGAACAGTGTAATTTAAAATTTGCTACATATGTTAGAAATAATCCAACAATGAATCATAGAGGAATAGAGTACAAAGTCAAGTGTAGTCCTAAAAATGG